>NW_028297138.1:12443992-12743992 GCF_055798465.1 Pogonomyrmex barbatus
TTTGAATATTTATAACGCCCACTTTTGCGCATCGTAAAATATTAAATCGATAAAGAATGCATATTGCAAGAAGATAAGTAAGGAACGAAGGTAGGATGCATCAACTGATATAAATATTATTTCGGAGAATGACACTTTTCGTTTGCCGATTAAAATTTAAATCCTTGAAAGATTAATTATACCTACAGCGGATTTACCGATGTATTATTTTCGCCAAATATACACGACATTTATAAAACAACTAACCTAACGTCAGAATTTTTTGTGTGCGTTTAGGCATGCATTTATATTCGCATTTACCTCGCTATCTATCGGTTTAACGCTCGTTTTTTGGACCACATTTTGCAATACTTTACTCTTTGATACTGGCACCGAAGTATCTTGTTTACTCTGGTGTTTACTCATTTTAAGTAGCCTCCAGTGACAAGTGACATAAACGAATTGTACTCGAGAGGAGGAGCCGCTGCGAACAGCGGCACGGAACAAAAGACGCTCATCAAAAGAATTTCAGCCGTGTCGCTGAAAGGAGGAAATTATTGCAATCTCCGTCCGCAGTTTGCGAGTAATTTCGGCAAATAATTACGCGTGCTACGCCGCGATAAACTATTCTGCTGCAGAAACGTCCGGGTGCGTAAATGACATTTAAGTAGGACTGCGACTAGATTTTCTAAACTTTTTTTTTTTTTTTTTTTTTTTTTTTTTTTTTTTTTTTTTTTGACAAAATGATAGTCAACTTTTTTATATTTAACACGTCTTTATGTTCAATACTGGTCCCTCCAAAAGAAAAACATTTGACAAAGCATGTATAGATGATTTATAGATGTACAATGACGAGAGGATTAATATCTCGTATTTTTATTTCTGAATTTTTTTATTTAAAACGTTTTATTTTGTCAGATTTTTTTTTTAACTTAATATTATGTTACTTTACGTGCAAATAATGCTGAGTTCTGCACCGAGCAGCGTCATTCCCCGATGTAACATGCACTCTTGCAAGTCTCGCTTTCCGGCTGTCTTGAAGTGTCCGACTCAACGGGAGCGTTAAAGCATTGGATCAAGATCGATATCGAGCGGGTTCGGCGTCGTTGGGCATCGACACGGTTTGTCAATTGCAGATGATCTTGCACCACAAACGAACCGCGTTTATCCGACGCCGTTGTGCCGTTGCAAACACCGCGATCGATATAAGAGGAGTTACGCCCTCGAGCTTTGCTAAGCTTTGAACGGTAGAACGTTAAGTACTTCCTTTGACAAACTAAAGGAAATTTGCCTACGCTCTCGGCTCAACTATGCTGAAAACAACTCGCCGGGGATTTATTTAGTAATCGTTGCAATATTCAAATACTTTAGCGAATATTAAGTCCAGCCAAGTAAAACGCAAAACATCTGTTTCCGGGACACTTTTCTCACCATCGGTGTAACGTAGCTATAAATGATTTTAGCGATCGCGATACTTTGATGCACCGTGAGCGTGTGATAAAGAGCACCTTGTCGAGAATTTCGTTGCGCGAGAACGCTAATAAAATCATTAATGTCATCGTGATTACGATTTGCATCATATTATTGACGTAGATTATCGTAAACCGAATCTATTTCCAAAGCTGTCCCGGCGTTGCGCGGTGGAGTCGTCGTTACTACTTCACGGTGTTTTGTTTCAGCGTTTTATATAATGATTTTAAGTTAACTGTAATTTTCTCTCAATCTCTCCTGCGGCCACCGGTGTCTCTTGTGCACACAGAGCGCACGCGGTAAAGGCAAATGAGTCGTTCCGTTTCCATTCAACGAGCGAAAAGTTCGGGATTTTTCTTTTCCCTTTTCCCCCCCCCCCTCCCCTTTTTCTTCTTTTTCAACTCCGTAGAAGCGGAAGAGGATTGGATAAACAATCGACAGAATTTCCTGGACGATCAGCAGTTACGCGGCTAACTTCCACGAACGTGTCGCAGAAACTCGTTGGCTAACTCGATAAAACTCGGCCTCCGTGCCGTACAAGCATCTAATGCGGCAGCAGCCGCCCGGTTTAGTTTCTTAGAGAAATTCTTAGATGGCCGATCTCAAAACTTCCCTTTCTCGCTCTCTTTCGTATATTTTGACATCCGCAGATAGCCGGCCGCTCTCCTTTGAGAGATCGATAAAAACTGGTATGCATTGCCAAGAGATATGACGTTTACTTTTCTCGAGAGATGCCAGGTTGATTAAGGGGGCGGCGAACCGATGTCTCAGAAGTAAATTGTCTAACACGATTTGAGAGATCGTTATCCATGGCGTTTTCAACCGGAGTTGCTCGAGTGCTCCGTGGCCGATTTGAAATCGATATTTCCTCGGTGGGAAGATTGAATCGAGCGTAATCCCCCTCCGCAGACGTTCAATGCGAAGCGTTAAGTATTTTCGTAACTAAGCTTCGCGCCCTCTCACAATGCTAATCTCTCTTGCGCAGCCTCCGAAGTGCGATCCATTGTGTCAGTTTTGGCAACGACTCGGAAACTATTATGCGCGGAATCTAGATTGTGCGAATCGCGAAAAGAACACGCCGTGAATTTTCTTTCCCGTTTTCTTTATAAATCGTGTCTTGCGTCCCCATCCCCGTTCTCCCGTCCCATTCTTTTGTATTGTGCACGGCCCTGCGGACACGCCACATTCGTCCTCTCGCTTATAAAGCTACGACTACGGGCGAAACTCCTCAATAAAGGCTGCATTTGCGTGTATAGTGCATTCCTCGAATAATTCAGCTTGCTTCGCATGGTTTATATGGTTCACGTATAACCTATTCGCGCGGGTTGGAGCTTGGAGCTCGCGAGTGCGAGCAAATAACATTGGTTAAACTTCGACGCGGATTGTCGAAAGAATTCTCTTGTCGCTTTCTTGAAAAGTGGCTCTGGTTACATCTGTGAGAGACATACGTTTTAACATGATGTCGCGCATGTTGCTCGAAAGATGTAAAAAACGCATAACAAATTATATATTAACTAAAGAAATACGGAGCGAGTTGCGATAGAGCGCGGTGTCGCGATACCAATTACGCGAAGCTCGCGGCGATGAGTTTTTCGCGGCTTTTGCGGAACCACCGGCGCGCCGGGATTTTCCGCGGAAATATCCGGGAAAATTGCTTTGCGCTCAAAAGCTTCACGCGATTACGCTGTAAACTCGTTCATTAGGGCGATACTCGGGTGGGCGACAACTCGAGCGCGTTCAAAAATTCGATCATCCGACCTAACTCGCGCGATCTCATGTAACTCTGGCGAGATGAAACACACACACACACACACACACACACACACACACACACACACGCACGCACACACACACACACACACACACACACACACACACCCCACCCGTATCACACTGACATTCCCTGGCTGTCACAGTAAAAGACGGAAATTTGCAAACGAAGTTTGCGAAACGTTGCGAAGAACTGCGAGAGAAATCTAAATCCGGACATTTTATGCGGGGTATTTCTCAAATCTTCTTAAAACGTTTATTTCTTTTAAATGTGTTGTTATACAGGAACCTTCGTCATAAATCTTTCACATGACAAACTTGTATATTTTTCAATAATTCAAAATAAATGAAATAAAATAAAAAAAATCATATCAAAATATCGCGATATATTTTCTATTATTAAACAAATTGTTTCCATTTGTGCATCCCCACAGTTTATCTCATCATCCCTTAAAATATCCGATTATAACTAAAGATAGCTTCCACTATTTATTTTTTTTTTTTTTTAATTTGGTAAGATATATATTAAAACAATTTTTGTGAAACGACAATCTCTACGTCTTTGCTCCGTAGCTTCTTGTTTCCGAGGCTCTCCGAGAAGATATCGCGAGCGTGTGGGGAGAAAGGAGCTAAGATTCAAAGCGAGTGGTAGAGATCGGCGTTATGTTCCCCATGAATTTGCATCCGATGGACTACGCTTCGCGACGGGACGCCTAACGGATGCTCCTGCGCGCGCGATTTGCATAAAATGAGACCGGACAGGATCTCTCGCGGGGAGAGGTTTATGTCCAGGACCAGCCTGGGAGAGTTTCTCCCCGAACGATTCCCGAACGATTCCCGGAGAGAACCGACCGTTCCATTATCGGCACAGGTAGCGGCAATTCCGGGACTCTCCAAGAAGAGCGGACGCGTCATCCCTTTGACCCAACGCGGCAAACGCGGTGGCGCGAATGCGCGTCACGCGTGTGCTTTTACGGATTATGCTTTTCCAATTCCTGCACTTAACGCTAGAATGCCCATTGGCACGGTTTTATATTGGATCGTTAGAGAGATACTACGCCACAATTTATACTTTCAACTTGGCGAGATACAATGGTACCGCCGTGGCATTTCTGGATATAACTGCGTGAATTATTTGTGCATCTCTAATTTTCCCTTCCAATTTTGTCAGACTGCACGAAGGAATAATCGATTTTAATGAGGTCGGCTGAAAATTCGTTAGGAAATCATTCAGGATTAATAATTTATCGTCTAATAATTTAATTTATTACATTTAATCCAGGAGATTATATAATTAATATCGATTAATTTCCATAATGCACCTTACCTTTGTATACGGGAGCTTTTGATTGTAGCAAATCAGCAGGGCTAAAAATATTTGGAAAAATTGGTTACTATCCTGAAATTAGCTAGTTTTTACTATTTTGGATTTACTGGCCCATAACTATCCAATAACTGTTAGAAAAATTTGATTGGATAAAATTAGTTAGCAATTAACCAAAAGCCCAGAAATTAACTAGATCGCTAGTCAGTAAATATTAGCCAATTTCTGACCAGTAAAACACGGAATATGCTGACTGAAATTTTCTGACCAATAATTACTCAGAAACCAGCCAGATTAAAATGATCGGTAAATATTAACTAAAAATTGGCCAAGTCAGACAGATCGATAAATGATAACAATGATGATTTAAATAAGCAGACAAATTGTGTAACTCCAAAAGATTTATTATATTACATACATGTTACATTCGTACTGACATCTCGGGCAAGAGTATTTGAGCGACCAGGTATTTGAGAGTTCAACAAGTCCGGTCCGATTAAAATCCGTCAAACAAACGTACGATGTGATGTACGATGAGTCTGAATTAGTGTTATCGCTACGTCGATCGTGCGGAACAATGATAAAACGGAAAGAAGAAAAAAACAATATTCGTCTTTACTGGAAGTCATACGCCGGACACATCGATTCTTCCCCTGTCGGAATCCGTGCGAATGTCTCAGAGCGAATTCGGGAGGAATTCGCGAGAGATCGGTGGCGCGTCGTTCACCGGAACACCGTATCGACGAGGAAAATCAGGACGAGCAGGACGAGTCTCCTATTTGCATCGCCAGTACCACCGTGCTGCATCGCGGCGGGATGTTCGCCTGGAAAAGAGAATTACACCGGACGACTGAGGTGTCCGCTTTTGTGTCGCTTCTTTCTCGCGCCTCGATCTCGTCAATCCTTCTCGGGTGTTCGCTCTAACGAACATTAAATTTATTAACGGCCCGACGTCAAGCAGCAGCGAGGAGGAAATGAAAGAGGACCGCGCGCGAGAAGATTCATGAGAATTTTTGAGGATCGTCGACTGTTGCTCCGAAGAAAAAAGACGATAAAAATTGTCTGTGTATGTAGGTCAGTTATCTCTTTTCGTTAGCAGATCACGAAATTATCGTCGAGTGATTTGTTCAGGTGCTATTATAACGCACGCATTATTTCATTGTCGCAGCGAGCGAGCAAACGGTACTATTGAACGCCGTATTATTGAACGGTAAATCGTGCCTCGCCCCAACGCGACATTAAACAATTGTTGCAAAGATAATTAATATCTGAATAATGGGCCACATTATTTACACCAAACGTATTAATGTAATGAGTAGAAAGAGAAGCGGAAAGAGAGAGAGAGAGAGAGAGAGAGAGAGAGAGAGAGAGAGAGAGAGAGGAAGGACGGAACGAAATCTGGGAGCAGATTGCGTGCCGGAATTAAAACAGATAAATGTCCTTATCGCGAAGCGCGCGCGCGCGGGGAGTAATTTCGCATGTAGTACATTACGCTCCTCCCTCGCTCGCTCGATCGCAAAGCGGAGAATTTCGAAATGAGCCATCGCAATCCTCCCCTCCTCCCTCTCTTGCCGCTGCCGATATTGCTACCGCGGTATTTTGCTCACCATTTAGCACGTGCACCATGACGCTCGCCGGAGTGACTTTGCTCGAAGCGCATGTATAATTACCGCTATCGTTAAGTTGAGCACGCGTTATTAGAAGCTTGCTGGTGGTACCACGCTTACCCTTCTCCGTCTCCAGCGATACGCCACCCCTGTTGAACGTAACACGTAAGAACGTTACCTCTCGTAAGAGCCGACTTGTGAAAGTTTCTGCTGAACTTCACGGCAGTGTGTGTGTGTGTGTGTGTGTGTGTGTGTGTGTGTGTGTGGTGGTGTGTGTGTGTGTGTGTGTGTGTGTGTGTGTGTGTGTGTGTGTGTGTGTGTGTGTGTGAGTGAGGGGGAGTGCATGTATGAGTTAGTGCTGGTGATTTATTTCGCGTTTATCTCGACGCCTAACGCGAAATCGCGTCATCCCGTTTCGTCAATCAGGCGCGTCAAATCGATTTTCCGATCATCCGATCGCGTTAAAATTCAGTTCGCGCAATATCCTGCATCCGGTGACGCGGCAACGAGTCTTGAGGGACAGTAGAAATCATTCGTGCGTATGGAAAACCGATGATTTTTTTAACGCTACGGCTTTGCGTGCGCGCATAACAAGCGAGAAGCTGGCGATATTATTCTGATTGTTGGTTTCACGGCGCGATACCGGCACAACTCGAACAATAATTCCATCAACTAATTGTGCGTTTCACAAAGGTATAATCGTCGAGACCACTCCCGTACCTTGGACCGTCGAAATCGATCACCGCACCAGCATGGTACCAGGTCACGTTGCTCGGGGGCAAATCCTGCAGTTCTATGATGCAGGTCAGACTGATAGTGCTGCCCTTTCTGATGTACAACTCCTGGGAACCCGTGATCCTCGCCTGTATATCTGATAGAAACAGTAATAACGACGAGAGGAGGAGAAAAGTGAAAAGTCGAAGCAGAGCGCGTCGCTCGCGCTCTCACGATTGGCTTTATTACACTCGGAAAACGACGTGCGAGATCATATTACTATCCTCGTCGGATTCTTGGAAAATGGATTCTACTTCATTTCGAAAAGCTCAGGGAATCGTCGTCGTCGTCGTCGTCGTCGTCGTCGGCGCGAGAGACGAAACGTGACCGCTACGTACGACGGTCAGAAGGATGGAAGAAGGGGAAGTTAAAACAATTGGTTTTTACCGGCCACGAAAGACGCCCGGGGAGATCTTTAAGCGCGATTTATGGGGCGCGCGGAGGCGCACGCCTTACCTCTCCTCGCAGTGAAACTCACCCAAAACCTTCAGTGCCACGGCTCTATATATCTTCGGTTCTGTATTAACCTGACACTCGTAAATGCCTGCGTCCCGCGGTTGCACGTAATCTATTCGCAGATTCCAGTCGTCGGTCTCCGGATTGCCGACTACCGTAAATCTCGCGTCGCTCGTGTAAGTCACCGACATGGACGTCAGGATGTGTAGGTCCCTTTTTCGGATCCAAGACACCTGGGTCACACACACACGCGCGAGGCGCCACGAATGAGGCGCAGGTAATTGCAGTTTGCCCCTTCAACCCCTTCGCTGCTGCCGCTGCTTCTGCTGCTATTCCGCTGCTGATTCAACCCGTCCGCGCGCTCGTTCCTCACCTCGCATTATAATGAAGTTTTCCGACGATCTTGTCGAAGGCTCGAGGGAATTTAGAGATATAAAAACGTAATTAACAAGTCCAAGAAGAAATTTGCATTTCATTTCCAACATTTCGAAACGTTAGAAAAATAATTCTATACTCGAAAAAAATCGAGGACTCGGGAGGAAGAACGAGCGTCTTTCCCGTTATGACCGCACATAGTCGTAACGGGCGATTCATTTTTAAAGGAGCTTCCCCCTCCCCTCCCTTCGAGCGATAAGATTATCGATTTTGACTTTTTGGCACCGGGTCATGAATAAGAAAACGCTGATGCTTTCACTTTTTTTTCTTAGGTGTACCCTCTCCACCCTTTCTCCCCGCAAAAAATTACGTTCGGATTATGATATCGCCGTTGCAAAGAAGAACCTCCGTTTTTAAAACTCTCGAATCTAAATGAACGCCCTAATGAACACGCTACGCTTGACTTGCCAGCAGCGAAAGGGTTGCGCGAGCACATTAAGTTATCGCAGGCACGCGAGCTAGTCTCGAGATCGATGAGATCAAGCAGGGGGCTCGGGGACGCCCGTGAGACTCACAGTTCTGTTTCCTAGGTTCTTAACACGACATAACAGAACGGCGGCTTGTCCTATGGCCACCGTTAACTTTTGCGGCGTGTCTTTGAAAAAATATGTCTTCTTTGTGCCGCGCTGCGACTTCTCCCCTTTGCCAAATGTGTCGTTGTTGAGATGCAAGAACGCTGAAATAGAGATAAACTGCGTACAATGACATCTTACTATTCCCCTTAAAAATATTCTTTTGTTAGAAAGAATTACGGATCCGATTTAAAAAAAAATGACATAGGATCTCAAGCTCCGATAAAAAAATACCTGTCTCGATGTTTCCATTAAAAAATATACATTTATGCACAAATTATTTATTTTACGCTTGCATTTGTACAAATAATTAATTAAAAATTTTATGTTGAATATACAAATAATGTCTGTTATTACGTTATTATTATTTCAGTTATACATACTAATTACTACTGAGATTTTATATTTATTTTAACTAATTTAATTTGCGTGTAGATTTTTTATGTCATTACAACATATTCCGAGATTTTAATATTTTTTAAGGAAAAATGGTAAATATATTTTTATTATACGATATATACGATTTTTTTTATCATACGATATATTATGCGTTTTCATCACGAATCATAAAAATATCGAAAATAATTTGGAAAAGCAAAAGAATTTAATAAATTTATCGAAAAATTAGTATTATAATTTTCTAATAATCTCGTAACAATTACGTTATTATTATACAACAGAACACTAAAATTGTGATAAAACAGGAAAATGCCTAAATGAACGCCATAATCTTTAACTATGGCTCCTTTAACTATGACTCGTTGTTTAGATATTATCTTGTAGGAGAGTTGTTAATTATTCTCTACTTTCCAAGCACTACACTTTCCAAGCACTACACTTTCCTACGCTAAAGAGCGTAAATCCCTTAATCGCTTGGTTAATTAATTTCACGTCTAACTCCAAAAGAGACATGTGTATTAGCTGTTGCGGATGAAAGTATAATACTCGATCTTATAAATCTTATAATTCTCGAAAGTATAATCTTCCATTAAAGTTAACTGTGATTAATTAATGTCCCCTTTTTGTCTGCACCGTAGAATATAAACTAAGATGGAGAATCAATTAAGTTATACAAAATTAAATATTTTAATTAGATCATCAGCATAGAAGCCTAGCTTTATATGGAACTCTTCTCTCTAACTGGTTAAACTCTCTAATCGGTTAAAAAGATAAATAAAAATTTTTTTTCGTTATATTTGATTAAAAAAGTCGGCAAAAGAAGTTAACTTGGTGAAATTGAATTTTTATTGAATTTAGAAGTTTGCAAGTCTCATCTCCAACTTTTGCGTACGCTACACCGAAATATTTCGTTCTTTAAATGTGTTACAAATAACACGTTTCGAACTTGTATTTTCGATTTTATCCTCTTCCGTCCGACAGCGAGACGAATTCGATAATAAAAATGATTTACGCCACTCTCTCGCGTATCTCGTTTCACGCGACCGAAATTACTTCGGCTGCAACCGAAATTACGTGGCGCAGCGCACAGCCGCAGATACAAAAGGGTGTCGGGTTCAGTAGTGGATTCTCCGGTGAGGAGGGTGAGGGGGCGGAAGCACGGGACATTTACCGATGCCGCGTTCGCCGTGAAGTGGTTCCGCGTGTAACAGGTATCCGATTCCCAGGAGCAGGAGAGCCATGCCATGGAACGGGGCCATCTTTCACTTTGCGCACATCTCCCGATCTAATTCACGCGCTGTTCCGCGCCTGAGAGCGACCTGCCCACCACCGTCCGATCCGAACGATCGGTCTCCACTCGCAACCCTTCGTGAAACACCCGCGAGATCACGCCGATCGTTAGCATAATGCCGTTGCTGCCTTGCTTGTTTCGATGTGCTCGATCGTCCAGATTCCTTACGCGTAGACGAAAAAGTCGCGACGAACCGTTACCGTGAACCGAGATCGTTGTCTTCACGATGCCGGAGAAACATCTCAAAACCGATTTCTTTTTATCGAAATTTAATTATTGAAAATTATTATTGTTAAAAATTATCGGATAAATCGCGCAGTGATCTTCGAAGATCACTTTAACGTCCGATAACGTCCGATCGTTAATGACGCGCTCGTCTCTCTTCGATCTCCACGCGACTCGACCGCGATCGCACGGAGCGTCGAAGCGAGTCAGGGGCGGTGCGACACGGTTGCGGGTCGAGCACTGAATTTCGCTCCTCGCGGAGGATGGGAAAAAGCTCGGGAGTCCTGGCATGGTGGCGCCGTGCCCGCTCCAGCGGGGCACGTGCGATTGCGCCGAGAGGTCCCCGGCATCCGGACGCGATCTCCCTTAACCGGCGAGACGTATTTATCCTGGCGACCGCGCGCGACTCTCGCGACGACGCGGCCGTACGTTATCACGATTTACCGAAGCGATCGACGTACGTACACACCGATCTCTCAACGCGGTGCTTCTACTCGACCTATCTCCCCTCTATCCGCTCGCGGAGCGTTCACGGATAAGACGATTTACGGCGTATTCGCTATTTTTCTAAGGCAATCTCCTCCTGCACGTGAAGAAGAAAATAAAGGAGAAACATGCACACATAAAAAAAGCCTTCTTTCCTTGTATGTTATAAATAATGTATTACGATACGATCTTTCAACAATATAACAATATATATTCTTAAAAAATACAATATGTATTATTTGTGACTCGTAATATAGGATTCCTGGCAAGATTCGTTTACGTATTGTAATCCTTTTATCTTTTCCTTTCTCGATTGTTCTCGTTTCTCATAATAATATTAAATGCTTATTAAAAGGCGCAAGTCGGAAAGTAGTTCCCCAGGTACAACAATATAAACACCGACGTGTCATTCCCTATTAATACATTTTGCTCTTAATTTCCCCTGAAGCTCTCATGATAATACGTAGAAATTCTTTGCATATCTTTGACATTTCGCATATAATTATAGTAACATTTCGCATATAATTGTCATTTTTGTTTAACAAATATATATACATATTTGTTTAAACTTACCAAGATGCATTTTCTATACATAAAAATATTTGCTAGTTTATTAGTATACATGGAAGTACCTGATCCGATTCTCTAATAATTGATATTTTTCTAGTCAAGATTTCTTTCATTTACATCTAAAATTGTATGCTGTTACAAAGATCGCTTTTAATTCCAAAAAGAAATTATTAAATATTCCACTGAAGTATTAAAATAGTCATGGTGTTTTCATTATTGCGCAACCAATAATAGTTTACTTTTCTATTCTAAGTACAAAAATACTTAAAATATTGGATATGCAATTGTTTTGAATATTGATAACTGCGTAGAATTAATCCATTAATGCAAATAATGCATTTCTCATTGACATATAAAAATAAAATATAAAATATCCCCTATCACGTAAAATATGTATAAAATTCTGTTTGCACGATATACATGGACTGCATAAAAACGATATAGCATTATATAAAAATTAAATAGATATCCCAAACAATTTAAGCATATTAACAATCTTTCAAATTTCTTCTATTCAAACATATTTGAGCCTTTTAGAATCTTGTACTCTATTCCGTATTAAGATATTAGAAACAATGGAATGAATCTGTATCTTATTCGTGTAGTAAAGGTACCTATGCTTTATCTATCGCGAAGTCACCTTTTGTGCCACCCGTTTTCGAGATCAATTCTATACCATATATTTCCATTGTGCCAGGAGTGGCCGCATATTTGCACATATCATAGATCGTGAGAGCTGCTATACTCACGGCAGTTAAAGCTTCCATTTCGACGCCGGTCTTGCCGGTACATCTGACCTCTGACGTAATATCAACCGTGTGCGATTCCTCGTTCAATTTTAGACGTACGTTCACGTAAGATAAGGAGAGTGGGTGACATAGAGGTATTAGCTCAGAAGTACGTTTAGCTGCCATAATCCCGGCTAATTGAGCCACTGATAACACATCACCCTTCTTCACATTATTTTCCGCGATCAAATTACTGATAACGGGACCTATCCTCACGAATCCCCTCGCTATTGCTACGCGTTTACTGTCATTTTTCCACCCGACATCCACCATGCTCGCTTTACCAGTTTCATCTATGTGCGATAATGACGAATACGTTCTAATACTTGCATTACTTTCAAGGTATTTAGGTATATGGAATATATATGGGAAATATTTGTATTGCATTGACGTGGTATTATGCATATTATGAGAAAGTTTCTCCTTGCGATTTGCTGCAATGCAAATATATTATAAAATTAATTCCAAAAATCTGTATTAATGTAGAAATCTGAGAACGATAATGTCTGTACGCATTTCGACAAAGCCGAACATATTTTAATATAATTGGTTAATTGTCATAATAATCAATTAACCCCCGATCAGAATCATTGGCCTATTTTCCATTTGAGATAGATTGAACATCCCTGAAACAGCAGAGATATAAACTTGATCGGTTTGTCGATATTGCTACAGTTTACATAAAATAAATGGAAACAAAACAAAAATTGAGAGAGAGAGAGAGAGAGAGAGAGAGAGAGAAAGAAGAAAACAAAAAATAAAAGTAACTATTTTAGATAATTAAGAATATTTTCACTCAGTAAATTTCTCTCAGTAAAGTTAAAATTTCATCACAAAATACCGCATCATTTTCGCTTTAATTTATATATACATATCACATACCTGCGTGTTGTTTTTTTTTTCGCGATACTGCCCTTTTTATTAAATCCTTAAGCACATCTTCCGAAGCACCATTTCGCAAAGCATCTCGCAGTGAGACTTCACCTTTTCCCTCAAACAAGCACACCTTTAAATTTCCATCCGCTGTTATTCTTAAACGATTGCATGAATCACAAAAATGTTGACTCATAGATGTAATAAATCCAACTTGCCCTACGAATTCTGGCACATGATAAGCCTGCCAAAAGAATACTATATATTATGCATTCTCATCTAACGTAATATATCTCACTTAACGTAATATTAACTAACCTTGGATGTGTCGTTGGGCTGATTTGGTAGTGCTTGGAAATCGGGATATTTCTCTCGGATTATTCTCTTCATCTCATCGAATGACACCATTTTGTTCTCTTTCCATTCGTTTCCTTGAAACGGCATATATTCTATAAAACGTACATCAATAGGACGATCTTTCGTGAAGTTGACAAAGTCTATTATTTCATCATCATTGCGCCCTCGCATTATCACGCAGTTGACCTAATCATCCAAATAAAAAGAAAAAAAAGATAGTTACGTCAAGTATTGTACAAATATATAAATATGTATGTATAATAATATGTAATATTCTGTAATTAAAATTTTAATGGTTTTGTCAAATTACCTTTACGGGATTATAACCAAGTTGGACAGCCAGATCTATAGCAGCCACAACTCTTGCCCAGCCTTTCCTGCGAGTAAACGATTCAAAGCGCTCTTCTTTAAGAGTGTCCAGTGATATGTTCAGCGCATCCAATCCCGCTCTCTGAAGAGCTGGCAACTGACGAGTCAGAGTCAGTCCGTTAGTTGTGATCGCAACTTGTTCCAGATCCCTCAATTGCTTCAATTGCTCTGAAACACGAACAAACTTTATAAATGGAAACAGTGTCGCAATATTATTGTTGATTAAGATTAATATATAATATGAATTTTACCGACGATATCAATGATATCCTTACGAACTGTAGGCTCGCCACCAGTTAAACGTATTTTGCGTACTCCTTCTTTGACAAAGAGATCGGCTATCTGTATTATCTCGTCTGTTTTCAAAATACCTTCCTTCTTGGTCAGTTTGACGCCCTCCGCAGGCATGCAATATGTACCTGCAATAATAAAATCGGCATATCGCAGTGATGCAGGCTACTAAAAGCTTGACCAACATGTTGAAGGCAAAGTGAAAATAAATATCTTTATAAATGTAAATAGTTTATATTCTTCTTTCGAAACAAATATATTATTTTGATATATATGTTGTATGGTTCAATTTTAGATACATTTTGGATACACTGAATAATTATCAATTTCAAACAAAATAGTTCTTATATAATACTTTATGCAATTTGAAGGGAACACTCACAGCGAAGGTTACAACGCTCCGTAACAGATATTCTGAGATATGTGTGCTTCCGTCCGAACGTATCCGTAAGTATCCCATGTTGTTCATCTTCCCGCAATTTCGTCCTGAGTCGCTGTAACTAGAACAAATGGAAAGGTGGAAGAACACTGCCAGATAAGGCAATAAGGCTGTTGATAAGGCAATAAATCCCAATAATATCAAGTCCTAAGGACAGATTATGCTTACCCGAGACGATGTCTCTGTGACTGCAGCAGCTTCCGTCGACGCACTCGCTGCACCGCAGAGCGGCCTTGCGACGAGATTGTATCTTCGAAACATTTACGCAAACAATTGACTTCGGAAATAACGAGAAAAAAGAAAAACCAAGAGAAAAAAATAGACACGTCACGTCACGTCACATCACGTCATTAGTTAATACTCGATCATGAGATATGCCTTCTCTCTCACATTGTTACCCGTCCTCGAAGTAAAAAGAGCAATTATGTAATCGACGTTAATGATATCTGTGACGACACTTTTCGTATCCTTATCTAGGTGCGCTATCATGCCGTATTATCTGCATAAACACTGTATTATTAGATACGTTGAAGACTGCAGTTGAATCATGCACCATAAACAACTTGAAATAGTCGGTCATCTTCTGCTCTTCTTTTCACGCTCCATCAAATGTTGCCGTTCATCTGTCAATCACACGTGATACATAAAAATAGCTGAAACAGCTGCTCAGGATTATGCGATGTCATCTTATGGCGAAGGCGAGAAACTTGTCGAAATGTCAACACTCGATGACAGAAGAGATCGCGGTTATCGACTTTAGAAATATTCGACAATCATAATACAAGAAAGAGGTTAGAAAGAAAAGTTTGGAAGAAAAATACACATTCAAATGACACATTCTTGCTGTAAAAGAAAAAGAAAAGAGGAAAATTAAAAAAGAAGAAATGTCCCTCTTCCCTGCTTATTCGAGTGACAAACTCGAATCGACAACTTGCAGTGATGCTGGTAATTACTTTAGATTTCCGTTTACATTGTGAGGATAATTAAAGACTAATAAGTATATGCGGTTCGTTGTTTTTTTTATTTTAAAATAAATATAAAATAAATATATTTTAAAATAAATATATTTAAATTAATATCTTTTCAATATTATACACTTTAATTTCAGATAATGCTTCTATCAAATGGTTATCAAACTCGAGTTTTCAAACGCAAATACCAACTAAAATCGAACCTCCCGATTTGTATTCCTCATCAGATGAATCTTTACATGAATCTTTCTCTAATGTAGAAAAGCAAGTGTTACCCGAAACGATCTTACCAGATGCAAAAATATATGCAAGACAGAAAGTTGACAAAATACAAAAAACAGAAAGGAAAAGACGTACGCATGACAGTAAAAGATCCAAGTCAGATTACGAATTGGATGTTGAAAATGTATATTTTGAAGACAGACATAGAGATAAAGGGAACAACAACATAAATACATTTTGCTCTAGAGTGAGGCCATATTATGATATTAGTGAGAAATCTCTTGGCTTTATTAAGCGCAAACAACCAAAGAAAGATTTGTTTCATAGATATTATGTTAAAAATATTGATTCTGTAGAGACGAAGAAAAAAGATACAATTATCAAGAGGACAAATGAGAAAGAAGCTTCAACAAAGCAAGAAGTAAATGAAGCAAATGAAAGCATACCTTCCTGGTGCAAAAATTTGGAAGAAGAACAAAAGTGCAAAACTCGAGAATATAACGTACAACTTTTAGAAAATCCCCATAATGTTAAACTTTGGTTACAATACATTGATTTTCAGGTATTAAAATCTGCTTATTTATTTTGATCAATAACATTGTCATATTTTAATATGTAAATACTGCAAAAAACTAATTTTGACATAAATATTGCAGGATACTTTGGCTTACTATCAAAAACATCAATTAGCCAAAGATATACATCGATCTACAGTACTGAAAAAGTTATCCATCGTTGAAAAAGCACTTGAAAAAAATACAGATTCCAAAGAATTATTAATATTAAAGCTACATTTTATGACAGAACTAACACCATCTGATGAATTATCAAATCAGTTGGAGGCTTTAGTTAATAAAGATTCAGGGAATATTGTGCTATGGCAGCACTTTATTATGGTCACACAAGCTTCAGTAGCAATGTGTACTGTCCCACGAGTGTTAGATTTGTATTCAAAATGCTTTTGCATATTGAGACAACGTTCTAGAACAAATCCTTCCGTCTATGATGCACAGCTATTACGTGAGTAGATTGATACTTATTTTATTCATATATTTTACTCATGTATTAATTTGTTACATTTCTTGTTTTATTCAGACATGTTGTATCAATGTTTAATATTTCTGAGGCATACAGGATTGTGGGAACAAATGTGGGAAACGATACGTATAAATCTGAATTTAAATTTGAACTTAAACAAAACTAGTCTATCCTTTCGAGGATCCATAGATGAAAAGAAATTAAGTATGTATACAATATTGTAAATTGAATATATAAAAAACTTCCATTAAGTGTGATAAATTATTAAGTTTGCAGAAAAAATATTTTGAAATATTTATATCTAAATTATTGAGGAGTTAAATGAAATATGTTTTATATAATAAGTATAAAATATAAGATAAATAAAGATAATAAAGATAAATAATTTTTCAAATACTGATTTCCAGTTGGAATGGAAGAAATGATATTGATGTCACGATTACCACTAAATCAATTATGGCAGAGGACAGAATCATTGAGAGAAAATTGTCATTGGATTAGCGTTAGTAGAGACGAATTAGAATTGGTTGGAGATTCTAGAAGATTTATTTTACCAGAAGATGTAGCAGATTTTGTACATCCAATTCTCTCTCGTAATTCAAACTTTCAGATGGTTATTTATTCTCTTTTATGTCTAAAAGTCCCACTTCTACCTTGTCGAGATTGCTACATGAAAGTAAGTAAAATTATTTCATTCAAAAACTTTTAAATCGATTGCTTTGCTATTATCTGCAATGCAAGATAAAACAAGAAATAATCTTTCTAAAAGAAAAATGATAAAAAAAATATTTTATATTTTTATAGGAATTATCATTAAAAGATTTTCATTGGGGAATAGAGTCTTTAGAAGTGTTACTTCCATTCATGTATCCTATGGTAGGTGAAATGGCTGGTCATGATCAAAGAAAAGAGTTGTTAAAAGATATTCTCGAAGGACGTTTAACATCGGGGCCTCAGTATCTTAAATTCCATCCGGCGCAGGAACCATATCTAGATTTTATACGTAAAATATTTCATACAATCGCGGAAAATCTACCTTCGTTGCAACGAACGAGTATATATATCTGGTGGTTGCGATTGGAAAGACTATTGGTTTTTCTTAGCAAGGACGAGCCTTTAAAACATGATAATAAGTAAGATCTTTAGTTACCTGAGATTTAATAGTTTTAATTAATTCAATAAGTGAGATTAATCAAGTTTTTTTTTTTTTATTGCAGAGGAAAGAAATTGAGGGCAACATTGAAAGAATTCTTGAAAAAGGATGAAAATAGAAATAATTTGTACTTCTATAAGGAATATGCTTTAATAGAACTGGAGATGGGCAGATTCAGTAATTGCATGAACATTCTTGAAACCGCTATTCAATCTCAAGGGGCATGCCCATCTGCAATTAGCGATATTAATGAAAAAGCAGCACTTTTCAGCGTGTATAGAACATTTATCGAAACCTTGCTTGATATCAGAACGTACAAAGAATCGCATAAACAATGGATGCTAAAAGTCTTTGCTCAAATGGTACCTAACAAAAGCGGAAATCAAGAAGCATTGATTGAAGCGTACTTATATTCATGTGTACAAGACTTTCTGCAAGTTCCTCTTAATGAGAAGGAAAATATCTTTTTCTTATCGAATTTAGAATGCGACGCAATCGTATGTTACGCGTACTTTCTGTATATTAAAGATAATGATATCCAAACTGTTACAAAGATATTGAGCAGCTGTATTGATCATGCCAAAGATTATTCTTATTTGCAGGTATCAATTTAATGTTTTATGAACGGCTAATTAAAAATTGTTAACAAATAAACAGATTAAAACAATTTTAAAATTATTGCAGGAAATGTTATATGAAAGTCAAATTGCAATTCTGCAATTACATCATAAACGGACTGAAAGCATGCAGGTCATGCTGAAAGAAAGCCTGAGCAAAGTTCTAAGTATATATCCGAATAACTTTTACGCCTTATCTGTATTTGCTGAAATAGAGGTAATAT
Source organism: Pogonomyrmex barbatus (assembly GCF_055798465.1). Lineage (NCBI taxonomy): Eukaryota > Metazoa > Arthropoda > Insecta > Hymenoptera > Formicidae > Pogonomyrmex > Pogonomyrmex barbatus. The sequence continues at coordinate 12,462,693 of NW_028297138.1, forward strand.
TGTATTAATACTATTTAATTAAATTATAACAATTGCTAGAATGTTTTTAAATCAATAATAAAATCACAAAATTATTATTGCAGAGTGAATTGCCAACTTGGAGATTTAATAGTAGAGGCACTGAAATTGATTTATGGCGAGCTATGGCGATGTGTCTAGCTGTTCGCAGACGTATTGGTCTTCTAACGAAACTTGATCATTCTGATGCAATGAATGCCGCACTGAATAAATTATTATCATTTCATTTAACACTTTCTAGGTATAGTATAATAAAATTTTTATAAAATTACAAAGATACATAAATACAATCATATCTATATTATTGCGTATTATATAACATTGTTTTCAGGATTCCATCGATTCGATGTTGTCCATTGTTGTGGAGATTATATATGCTTCTTTTACGCGAGCATAATTTATGTGAGAAAAAGGGAGAAGAAATTTATCACGAAAGTGTCACGCAATGTCCATGGGCAAGAAGTATCTACATAGATGCAGCTGAAGTAGCACCTCAATTACTCACACAAATCCAAGATGTGATACGCGAAAAAGAATTAAGAATGCACGTGACACCTGAAGAATTAGATATTCTTCGTGGATAATACAATTATCTAATTCTCTATATCTAAAAAATAATGTAAAAATGTTACTTGTTTTATATTTTATTTTGTAATGTAATTAGATATAGAAGCATCTTTCAATTTTAATTTATATCTAAAATAATTGAGTGTAAAATAGTTGAGAATAGAATACAAAATAACATGATATTAAATAAGAAGCATAATAAAATAATTTGATTTACTTTATTAATCTTATATTCAAAAATATAATTATTTTGAATCTATATTGTATACATTAAATATGTATTTTTTTATAATGTATATTAATTATCTATTCGACACATGAAATCTATTTTATTCACTAAGTACAAATATCACGTGAAAAATATACATCTGATAATATTAGTAAAGGATACTCATATATGGAGATCTTTGGTTAGATTACTAACGTCGTAAAGAAAAGAGATTTTTTTTTTTAACGAACTGTAAGCAAATTGGCAAGACAAAAAATTATACTGTTTTGGATCAAGTGTATTGTTTTCTCATGAAAATAATTAGTAATAACATTCTATATGTAAAACATGCATATTTTTAATAATAAAACTAACCTCAACTGACAATTGAATTAAACGTTATCACATACATTTGAACAATATAAGGAACAATATAAGGAAAATATAAGTAAAATTCCTATATAAATTTTGTAAAATAGATAACGTATATATATTGAAAAATAATTACTTCTTTGTAATTTAGAGAATTCTGATTCGTTATATATCTTTTCTTATTATGTAGTATTATATGGAAATCTGATCTGTTTTTTTGTAGCTGAATTAGCTGACTAACATACATTTGCATTTAAAATGAAATATATATTTCAAGTTTGACAAAAGCGAGATAGAAAGTTTTAGTGCAGCCTAGTGCAGGAGCAAAAAACAAACCTCTTGTTATAAACATCATATTTCTCAAAAATGGATTTGAAAGCTGTAGTTGTTTCTGGAGAAGCTCCAGAGTCTGATGATGATGCGTCGAATATTGTCACTGTATGTGTACTATATTTCATATTATATTTCATGCTGAATTACGAATTTAGTATAATTAATAAAATATTTTATCTATAATTTTATCTATAATTTTGTTAAATGCAGGGTTTAGGATTCCCTACTATGCGGACACCGTCAACTTACTGTGGTACTATTATCTCTGGCGAAGCACCTGAATCTGATGATGGTAAGTTTTATTAACATTAATTCTCTTTCATATATGAAAAAAAATTTGAATTTTGTCAAATTTCTATTTACAGATCTTACAAGTTTGAGTAGTGTCAGTGGAGCAGTAGATGCCATGGCATGCCCTCCTTATGCCGAACTTAAGATACCAAGATCTAAGAAAAGTTCTATCAAATATAATAGTTTGCTTCACAAAAAATTACGTAAGTGATTAAATAATCATATTTATAATAATTTTTATAATAATATTTTAACATGATCATTTCTCTTGATTTTATATATTTATTTTCCTATTCATAAAATATAGCAATATGGCAAGCTATTATATTTTAAATTCAATAAAATGTTTACAAAAATTTATAGACATTTTATTTTTGTTAACATTCGTTTATTAATATTACAGCAGTACAATGTGCATAACTATAGCTAAACAGTGTTATATGAGACTGTTCATATGTGAAATATTCATAACTTAATTTTCCAATGATCCGTATCTAGCTAACTCAATTTTTTTCAATTCATTACATAGATATATAATAATTACAGTATTTACCTCTTAAGTTATACTGTACAAAGAATTTTCTTATAAGTTCTTATAAAACAGTATTTATGAAAGACATTAAATTATATCTCAAAAACACAAACTTGATATATATGTATATATGTATATATATGCTTATTAATTTTGAACATCATTTAAATTGACATATGTTAAACTTGAACAGACGAATGCAATGAAACTTTGGATAGAGACATTCTGCATATGACGGAGGGCGCGATTATGACCAGCGTACAAGAATTGTCGACTGTTAATCGACAATTATTAAGAAGTGAACTGGTGTTACAAGAAGCTGTGTGTCAATTGCGCAATGCATCCGGTCGAGTGAAGGATGCTTCCGACGTTCTACATCAACTCATAGACGACAATTTCTTGCATTCTGTTAAAACTTAACTTTGCTTAACTTATTAAGTGCGTCTCTAGTTCCTAAGATATACATATAGCGATGAGTAACAGGTATGTGTTTAGTATATAATGCCATCCTCCATAATGGTACCGCGCATTAGATGCGGGTGTTAAGAAAAAGAATGCGCGATCCTCTTTGAGATCAAGGGTACTTGAGCAGTAATCGATCTTCCGGTGTGGCAGTACTATTTAATGCGTCCTTATACTTTCCAACGCGTTGTCTCGTTTATTTCGAGAATAGTATCAATCACATCAATTCATTATAAACTAATATCCTAAGATCAATCTGGAGAACCAAACTCATCACGTTATTTAACGATACATTCGGTCACGGTCTGCGGAATAATAAGCAGTTCGATACCGGCTTTTTCGCTTTCGTATTATGTAAATTTAATTGCGATTGTTCTAATATAAATATGTATAATGCGATTATACTGTGCAAGAGATGTGTGATATTTATTTTACGATATACATATATATATATATATATTAATGTCATAATATTGATACAGAGCATTTCTGTGGAGAATAGACATACACTTTCGTTATGGTTTTAAAAAATGCATCTCGTAAATGCCTATCATATACTTCGGTTTCGAGAAACATACAAATGTAAATACGACATTGCTGTTTATGACTTAAGATTATGTAATCATAAAATTGGAATAATATTTAGTACCTATTTACGTGTATGCGTAGTCTTGTCAGAAACACCTATTTTCTTTCTTTTCTATGTAGGTTTCCACCTTTCCTTTTTTTTTTTTATCAAATAGCACAATTTTGCTTGGTATCAAAGGGCTGATATCGACTTTTTTTTGTTGCTATTACGTCGCTAATGTTAGTGTACAATGAATTGGTGATCTCAATGGGGGTGGTTTTCGTTTTCCCTATAAATTCAGTCTTAAATATTCCATTGATCTTCGTTGAACCAAATATCGGTGTGACGTATCTAAGTACAAAATCCCATAAACAAAACATATTTTGCTAAGACTTGATATGGCAATATCGCGACGGAATATTCACGTCCGGGACATCTACTCACGCGGCTTTTCTATTTATGTATTATTCAAGACAAGTTAGCAGCTAAATTGCACGTGTATAATTTAGCCGGTACATTAAGGTATCTCATATCCTCTTACATTGTATTAAAGCAATTCCATACGCTCACTAAAAATGTAAAGTATTGCAAAAGCATAGTTGTGCCACTGAATCGTACGTATGTAGATTAAAAAAATTCTACAAAAAACTTAGAGCTACCTTCTATTTTTCTATGTATAAGACGCGGAACCTATCATTATTATTATTATTATTATTATTATTATTATTATTATTATTATTATTATTATTATTGATATTACTAAATCGTCGAGTGAATGTAAACTACTCCGTGTTTCGTGTCTCTGTACAGTGTTCTTTGTCTCTGCGTTTGAATTTCTCATACGCGAGAGATAACGTGAGATCTTTCTCGCTGACACAGCTACGTTCAGCTTGAGCTCGTATTCTCGGTTATTCTGCCGATTCGTGTAAATAGCAATGGGCTCAATTCCAGAATAGGATTAGAGTTTGTTGTAGTTGGCGACCTTTATAGAATATGCGACGTCGCACTCTATACATATTTGCCAATGTGAGGGCGCCCACCCCCCACATGGCCTACGCTCGCTCCATCTCACCACCGCTTGCGTACATCTGGAGGAGAGCCATGGATTCCTGCGCTTGCCGTTTCTCCGCCAGGAATCTACCTGAAGCTTCCTTCAACTGTTCGAGGAAAAGTCTGTAGCAACAATAGAAAAGGGGAATTAATAACTTTATTCTAAAACAATCTCAATAAAGGTATAAAGGATGATATAGCTTCTTAATAAAAATGCATTGTTTTGACTAATAAGTGATTGCTTACCTATCAGGTACTATGTCTGCTAAACTGTCAGGATCCATGTCACTGAGTAATTCCAAATCGTTTCCTCCCAGTAGCGAGATATGTGACGGATCGCCGTGCAACGACGATACCAAAGGTTCAATGGGTGATCGTCGTCGTCGAATCTTGTCGACTCTCGAGCCACCCTCGATGTTATCCACGTCGTCCACAACGATATAACGAGACGCCGTCTTACTGCTGCCCGCAGCAATCCATTTTTGATCACCGTGCAGCACCATTAAGCTCGTGTTTCTTTCTAACGTGGCGAAATATTCCTCGTCATCTACCTCCGTTCCTGTAAGATTTATATCAATGTATTAAGGAGTGATTTTTATCCTTTACAAAAACAGCGACTAAATGATTCTTATGATGTGTTTAACAACAAATAGACAAAAGCAGTATTAAAGAAGTATTAAAACTAAGGGTTGCTATATATTGCAGCATGATTACTACTTACCATCTTGCTCGAGCACGATTGTCAGATCTGCATCCACCGGCAATGCCAGGCGATTGCGTGCGATACTAGTCAACTCCTTCAGCGATGAGGCGGTGATACCCTTTCTTCGCTCCCTAGTATGATCGACTATTTTGTAAGGATTGCCCAACCCCTGCGTGATCCCGGTTGTTTCTGACATTTTTCCTCTTCACGGGCGACGAACGAGAACGAATCTTAGCTCCGATTGTTGGCGATTAATTCAATTCTGGTTTCAATTCGGTATCACGATACCGACAATCCTCGATGTTCAGCAACAAGCGCAACCGTCTAAGTCAAAAAGGATTTACTATTCCGGAGAGAATTGACTGTAGCTAAGGCCTGATTCTCGTTGCACATTAGTTGGTCTGTGCCCCGATGATGTATCGGGAAGATTCAAGTAATTCGCGCGCCCGCACGGCAAGAGATACGGGGAGGAATACGCCCTTACGCGTGAAAGATGAGACGAAGATTACGACTAGTGTACGATGAACACGACGTATACAAAGATGCTTCTTATTTCTTTTAACGTCGGTGAGAAGTATCTTTCTCGGCGACGATGCACCAAGTTGCGGTTGTATCGCTGTCCGATGATTTCTCGGATAAAAAATCGTATCGCTCAGAAGAGGAAAGCAGGTATGAAAGGGCAGTGCTTAGGAATACGTTGGATCGACTTGGTGGATCAACGAGGACTTGGAGTGGGACCTCCTTTTTCCCTCCTTCAACAATTCACGCGGATAAAAAAATTAGTAGAAGACGGAGGCAACGGCGATTGTGCGACGCGACAGAAGGAGAGACAGAAAGAGAGAGAAAAAGAGAGTGTGATGTGTGGTGTGATGCCTCGAGTGACTGAACTGACCGTGTGTCAACCCAACACTGGGTCAACGGTGCAACTACCCCTTCTATTTATACCCCCTGTAGACTCTCCCACAGGTATATACGCGAGCGAGAGCACCGTCACAGCATCTACCCCACCCACTTCTGCCTATCCACCCCAACCCTCTGCCGTAGCACTCCTACACAGAAATCAATAATCTACCCCACTCCGAACGCAGCCGCGCTCATTTTTTTATCAGCGCCGAGACGAGAAATTTACAAAAATACTCCGGCGTGCATCAAAGAGGACGGATCTCCGGATGCAAAAAATACGAACCGATGAGATAATTCATGACACGTGCCAATCGATCCACTTCTCTGAAAACCGAAGGGGAGCGATTGAAAATAAAAACGATTCTACGATATATGTCATATTCAGATAATGTACGACCCGAATAGAAATTTGCATTTTACTTAGAGAAATAAACATAAATAAAAATCTTCATTATTTTGTACTATTTTAAAATATTGTAATACAAAAAATAAATATGTCACATATGTGAGAAAAAATAACAATTTAAAATACAATAAAGAAATTTTTACGCAACTTTGTTTTATTATTTAATAATGATAAATTACAGTTATATTAGTATGTAATATTTGTGAAAATATTTATTACAATAATATATTAAATTTTATATGTATACATTATATAATGCATTATATAATATATAATTATAATGCTATGTAATTTTTAATCATTATAATCTAAATTAACATTAAATTAGCATATTTCACAAATTCTTTTTTTATTATATTTTTTTGTTATTCGTTATAATACGCTTTTATGTTGTATGTATAATCTATCATAATATTATATAAAATATATTAATAATTAAATAAAATATTAATTATCGAAGCTCCCAAATTTGACTCCCAAATATTCAATCTGTTGGGATTTTTGAACTTGAGACACAGCACTGTAGTTAAATTTAGATCAATGAGACTAGACACTGTTTTAAGTTTAAAGTTAGCTCAGGCATAGCCCAGTTAGGGCTCCTAGGTGAGCCACGCCAATCTATTCGAATGGAGTCAATTAACACGTTTGACTAGGATTTTGATACAAAATCTGGACCGAGAATGTCGTCATCGGGTGGAAATAAAGAGGTTGATGATAGTCAAACATGGGAACTGGCAGAGAGGTGTTTATTACCCATCGCGTTTTCACATGCAATCGCAGTCATCCTAGCAACTATATTGAACACCTTTGGGATCTCACAGACATCTAGCTTTGTCCTTTTCTTGTTGTTATTGCTCATATCCATAGGATCCACATTATTCTATCATAATCTAAAGGTAAGATGTTTACATTGTATAATACAAATCTTTATCCCTCTCTTTCAATAATTTTACAATCACATAAAAAGATCCTATAATTTATTTGACCTTCGATAAATCAAGATACATCTCGCGTCCCTATAATGACAAAATCCTATGTTCACAACCTTTCGTAATGTCAGAGATTTGCAGACATTTGAAAGTTCAAAGGCCCTCTATATCGGAATTTTCATAGATTTTCTTCAGGCCCGATCGAGACCTTTGACCTTTTTTTGCGTAACGCTGCATAATGCACCTATTATCATTGCACACCATACTTCCTGTTTCATTTTTTTTTTTGCAAAGGACTTTATGATTATCTTGCCCGATCAATAGCTTTAAAACCAGTTATGAAGCTTCATTACATCATGATTTAACAAATTACACTATATTTTCAAACACGCATCACGGTCTACTTGATGCAACAGGTTACTGCAGCAGGAAAAGCAGTACTAATCACAGGTTGCGATTCACGAGTCGGATATGCATTAGCTAAACAGCTGGATGATTTGGTAGTGTACGCGTAAAATATATAGCAATTGGATAATTTAAAAGCAATGTAGCTTTCTTTATATGTAACTTTCTTCTTTTTTAAGGGCTTCACCGTATTCGCTGGCTTTAGCAATAAAGCCGAGAATGAAGACATTACGCAGAAATTAAAAGACCAGGCATCTGGAAGATTGCACGTATTACAACTGGATATTACCAGCGAACGTGACATACATTCGACTTTTCTCTACGTCAACGAAAACTTGCCGGACGGAGCACCTGGTATATCGTTATATCCCTTAAAGCACTCCGAGATTATCGAGCATCGGTGTAACGGATTATTCCTACGTCATCGGATTATTGCTACGTTATTTCAGGATTGTGGGCACTCGTGCATGCTGCTGCCTGGGTGACTCTCGGGGAATGCGAGTGGGTGCCCCCATCTGTTCTCAAGCGAAGCATAGATATCAACTTCATTGGCTTAGCGCGTTTAACTCAAGTAAAAAGTTACAAAAATGTCAGAAAATAAGAAACCTATGATACACTCTCTCTCTTTTTCTCTATAATAGGTATTTCTACCTCTGGTCAGGAGATCGAAGGGCCGAATCGTTCTCGTTAGCAGCCTCTTGGCACGGATACCGAGTCCCGTCCGAGGCATTTATTGCGCCCTCAAGGTAAATCCTTTTTATCACGCGCGCAGTTAAGCGTGGCTTGTCTATTTGTATATATAATCACAAGACTGGAAGGACATTAATAAAGCTTGATTAGACCAATAGAAGATTATAAATATATCTTAGGCTGCTGTGGAAGCTTGGGGATCATGCCTAAGACTGGAGATGCGGAGGTGGGGGGTCGACGTTGTGATTGTTGAGACCGGGGAATATGTCTCTGGTAATGCATGGCTGAAAGACAACTCCGCCCTGCTCGAACAAGCTAGAGATATGTGGACTCAACTGGATCCTCAAACTCGCAAAGAGTATGGTCAAGAGTTATTCCAGGCAGAAATGCTGGCCCTGGAAAAATATACACAGGGACCAGAAGCTGATCTAACCGCCGTCACGAGAACCCTAATGGATGCAGTAGTAAAAACTTTTCCGATGCGGCGATATACACCAGTGTCGCGCAGTGAAAGAATACAGGCATTGTGCAATCATTATCTGCCAAAACCAATCTACGACATACTGTACACAAATTGATACCTTATGCACTGATAATCGGAACATTAGGAAGATCACATTCTTGGAATAGATGATATTGTGAAAATAACTCCTAGACATGGCAGAGAAGCAAGAGTTTTTTTAGAAAATTATACAATCATTGAAAGCACTGCCTAACTGGAAAACTGGAAAACAATCACAGAAAAATGTACAAATTTAATAAAGTTATCAAATTACCAGACTTACGTATAAAACTTCAGTCTCCAAAATCTCCTTAGAAAAAAGCTTTCTAATGCAAAGTTCTAATATATTCTAATCTGTAAAAAATACGTAATCTATGATAGTTATATAAATATTCTCAACATTTTTAAAATAAATATATTAGATAATCTTAAATAACAATCCTTCAAAAAATTATAAAAACAATGTAAGAAATGTACGATATTTAAATTAAAGCGTTATACATGAAGAATTGATCAAAGATCTATAAAATCATAATATAATAATTTGTATAACCTTTGACATCGCTGTATCAATTTTAAGAGATAGTATATTATTTAAATCATATCGATTTTCATTTACATATTCAAATTGTATCAATTTTATGTTCCAATTTTATCTTTTCAAAGATAATGTAATTACATCCTTAACATGACAAAAAATAAGTAAACAAAAAAAGAACGACCACTAACCATGTGTTTACACCGAGGACGTCGACAGCCTGAAATTGCAGTACGGGACTAACCAATGACGTTCGAAGTAAAAGATCGAGCATATGATCAAATCTCTCCTGCCATTGGCTGGCTCATCTCTTATACCGGCGTTCCTGTTCTAACCAATAACGGGCGAGTCTACTGACACAAGTACAAGGAAGGATACAATAAGCGTTTCTTTCTTTTCTTCCTTTATAAGATCCAGCGTTTTCCCGCGGCGCAAAATCTTCAGGACATTCCCATGTTCTGTTACGAATTCTCGGCTCGAAGTGTTTAGCTATTCCAGATTTCTCGGAGGTGAATTTCCAGTCTCGGTATCGAAGCCTGAACACTGCTGTCGTGTATTATCAGTGGTCGCGACGCCCGTCAACTAATCGTCCGTTTCGTAAATTACGTTGTTCTCGTGAACTACGAAACATCTTCGAGCATTTCCGAGATCAACGGAAGTCGAGTGTAACAGCATCGACATCATCAGTTCTATCGGAGCAGAATTCCGATTCTTCTTTGCTCCGTTTTCTAAGTAAAAAACACTTTAAGCTTTGTAATACAAAATGGCACTGCCAGCGAATTACAAGCAAGTCGCGATAACTACATCGAACATCGTAGCTTCCAATCGTAAGTATAATTAACTCTTTTTTTCTCTTTCCGATTTGGAGTAGACAATCTAATTTTGGAGTACATAAACTGCAATGTTTTCTTCACACAGAACGTATGAGAGCATCTGGTGGGAGTTCAAGCAGTACAACGAATAGTGTAAGTAGATATAAACATGATATACACTTGCTGAAAACTTATATCTAACTAAGACAATGTATTTGTTTTTAGAAAGATACTCAGAGTCCATTTATACAAACTCCCCATAGCCATCCTGGATTTACACCTCAGAAAGTTGGAAAAAATACCAATGTATGTATCTAGTTTTATATAAAAGACGCAATTATGATAAAATATTGTATTATATAATTTATCAATTTAGGCTAGTATCTAATCAATAAGCTTTAGTTTTTTTGTAACATCTGATAATTTTTTTTTTTAATTAGGCTGATTCTCGTATGCCAAAACCACCCAAGCCACCAGAAAAACCTCTTATGCCATACATGAGATATAGTAGAAAAGTATGGGATCAAGTCAAAGCTCAGAATCCAGAGTTAAAGTTATGGGAAATTGGCAAGATTATCGGGCAAATGTGGAGAGATTTGCCAGAAGAAGATAAGACGGAGTTTATCGAGGAATATGAAGCCGAAAAGGTTCATAAATATATACTATTATATTTTTATACAGTTGCACAATTTATTTAATGACTCATGCATATCGTTGGATTTCATATAGGTGGAATATGAAAAGAGTTTGAAAACTTATCACAATTCACCAGCGTATCTAGCTTATATCGCAGCTAAGAATCGTGGTAAATCTGGTAGGTATAACAAATATAATTTTAAGATTGAGAGAGAGATAAAAACTTTGGTAGTTAAACTATTTTATAATATATAACAATGTTTTTGTACTCGCAGCATTGTGTGCAGCACAACAAAATAATGACGATCGAGAAAGTCATGAACGTACATCAGGCGGCAGCAAAAGTCAAGCGGCTCAGGATAGAAGGATTGACATTTTACCAGCAGAAGATGATGATGGTATGTAATAATGAATTGATATTGAATATTATAAATATTTTTATTATAATAAAACAATTTTATATTTGATTTAGATCAAGACGATGGATATTCTGTGAAACATGTAGCATATTCGCGTTACACGAGAAATCATCGTCTTATTAACGAAATTTTTAGTGATACAGTTGTCCCAGATGTTCGTTCTGTAGTCACTACTCAAAGAATGCAAGTTTTACGTCGTCAAGTACAATCCTTGACTATGCATCAGGTAATTAAATATGTATTTTATAACGTGCATACTTTGTATCAAAATGTATTTTGAATATTATATATTATATATTCCAGAAAAAACTTGAAGCCGAGCTACAACAGATAGAAGAGAAATTCGAGGCAAAGAAGCGTAAATTTATAGAAACTAGCGAGATATTTCAAGAAGAATTGAAAAAGGTACAAAGTTCTTTTTAGAAATTAATAACATAACAGAAAACTTAATCAGTTTTTTTTTAGCATTGCAAACCAGCAGTAGATGAGGAGACATTTAATAAAATGGTAGAACGACAATATGAAGCTCTTAGACGAGAGAGATTAAAAGGAACGGAAGAGAACCGTTCAGATGGACCAGCATCTAGCGAATCTACTCCAAATTCAACACCAACTCCAACTCCTGCGTCACTCAATGATGAAGGCCAACCTGATGTAATAATTATTACATAAAGATTAAACAGTAAAAACACTAAAATTTTTAACAAAGAAATATTAACCCTGCCTTTCTTGTATAGGTCTCTGATAATGATTCGATCGAGAAGAAAGTCGGCAATGCCGAGAAGCCTAATATTGAAATGAACAAGAAAATGTCGCCTCCATATACTGAGAATAAAATCGAGGCACCATCAGCGGTGCAAACGAATGCTAATCAGCAACATCCTCAAAATTCAGGAATGTACTGTAACAATGTGGTTAATTCAATTCACCATCATCCACAACAGACACATCAGCAGCAGACACAAACGCCGCAACATCCACCGCCGCCACCGCCACATCAATCAACACCTTCTCAACCGCAACATCAGCCTCCTCAGCAGCAACATCAACTTCCTCCTCAACAGCATCAACCTCCTCCTCCTCCTCCTCCTCAACATCAACCTCCTCCATCAGCACAGCAACATCAATCATTGCCACAACCTCCTCAACAGCATCAACCACCACCACCACCTCAACATCAACAACAACCACAACCGCAGCCACCGCAACCATCATCACAGCAACAACAACAACCATCACAACCACAGCCGCAACAATCACCAGCACCTCCAGTATTGCCACCCCAACAACCAACTACGACAGCCGCAGCAGCGGCTGCAGTCGCGGCAGTAGTTGCTAGCGCGAACGCGACTGCAAATTCTGCCCCGCCGAATATGCCACCAGTGACCGCACCTGCAGTGCCCATTCAGCATAATCCCCATCAGCAAGGGATGCTGCCAAATCATTCGATGCCGCCGCATCAAAGTGCCCAAAGTACTCAGGGCACACAGGTTCTGCCGCCGCAGGGACCAGTAACCAATCCACACACCCCACAAATGATGCCACCTAATCAGGCTTATAGTCAGCAATATCAGTCTGGACCAGGTCCACAACAACCACAGAATGTTCCATTGGCTCCAAGACCGCCACATCCTTCTTATAGTTACTCTCAACAACAACCGTATCATCAACCTTATCCACAATACGCTCATCCATACTATCATCAACCGTATTCGCAATATTCGCCTCATCCAATGGGTCGACCTCATGGTCATGGTCCTCATAGCCCGCACAGTCCGCATTATCATCCCCAATCACCTCATACAGTCCCTCCTGAAAATAATAATGCTAATGCCAACGTCGCAGGCGGTGCAGGAACTGCCGTGGCTTCCGCATCTGCGCCTGATAGCAACAATCCTACTACATATCCCGCACCTGCAGGACATTGTGAGAATGAACGCACGGGTCCATCAGAGAATCAGGAGGGTCAGATAGACACTAAATCAGGACCCGCTTAAATATTTTTTATTTTACAAACACTATTTCCGTCTACACGGAATACATTTATCATCTATGTCTCTATATCAAGAGATTCATTCGGTGTATTTCTTTAATTTATACGGTAAAAATGTAGGAGTAGTTTTTAGTTTTATTACAATCTAATCACGGACACAAAAATTGTCCACTGAAATTGTATTCCACATAAAATGATTATAAAGTAGAAATGGATAAGAGAACATCTGTGTGCAAAATGATTCCTTCATTATATCTTGAATACATTATATAATTAGTCTTATTTCACTGGTTTCATTTGCCAAAGGCCATCGTTCAGATAATGACAGTTTTCGATTCCTACTCCCTTATTCACCTTGATTCTACGAACCGTAGTAATATAACATATACAGAAAATTAAAAGTGTATGTTAAAGAAATCTTTTCAACTTACATGTCTTCTGTTGATAACGTCGTTACCCCAACAGCTAATGCATGCTGTTTGCCTTCGGCCATAACAGCCTATGTTTTAATTAAGGATTTGTATTTGCACAAAATAAACCTGTTCAAACATATCATGACCTTTATAAGATTTATATTACTTAAAGGATACAACAACAGTTTTTTTATCCACAGTCATCATTTTTGCGCCCTTTGATGTTAAACCAGGGCACATTATGTTGGCACCACTCAGAACAAACCTAATGGCACCTTTATCAACTTGTTGCATTGGTAGAAAGAATGGATCTGAAAATATGCATGTGTTAAAATTTTGAATAGCTAAAGCAATCATCTATCAAGCAAATGAGTTTAAAAGAATTTCAAGTGAGAAAATATTTCACTCTGATATTCAGAATCAAGTCTACGATATAAAGAACAATTTATAACTTCTTATGAAAATTTCAAATATAATCAAAATAATCAATCTGACTCATCCAGCGTTGGTGACACAAAACAAACAAAAAGCTTACACTTGTGTAATAATCTCAAAGTAGGCATCCAAGGACCTTCACGTTGGCGAAAGAATAACAAATCTCCTACCGCATTAACTATGATCTCTATATGATCATGGCTGAAAGAAAAAGAAGAAATTGTTAAATTAGGAATAAATCCTGTATATATGACAACTTACCATTTCACAATACGAAAGGCATCTTTCTTTGGTATTATAACATCTATATGACTCTCCAGATGAGGATACAATTCTAAAAGTTTTGCGCGAATTCCTTTCTGCACAGATGACTTCAATTGCTGTACACCAGAAATGCTGTCTTTCTCATCAAATCTAACAAAAATTAGTTAACTTAAAGCACCAATGTTCTGAGCAGAATTCGACAAACAATTAAATATTTAATGTAATGTAATGTAATTATGATAAAAACTTTAATATTTCTTAAAATGGATATATATTTGAGATATATCTTTCCTTTCATATTTATTTCATGAGGCACATACTTCTTAAACATTTTGTTGCTTTTCCGTGACACACCACTGCCTTAAAGATTATCGAGCGCATTCAATTAGCCGGTTATTCACGTCAAAATATTATCTTGAACACGTTTCCTCAGTGACGTCTCGTCCTTATCAACGTACGTATGTACATTTATTTTTCTTAATTCTCCTAAAAATGAATGTCTTCAATTTATATAAATTATTAACACGTTTGCAACTCACAGCCTTAAGCTCTTTCGATATTATTTATATTATTTTACCGGTTTCCCTCGAGGAATTATATGCGAATCCGGACGTTTGGACCTTCTTTCCTATCCCGCAACCCTGCATGCGTGCGCGAAATTCAGCGAGGTTAAGTCGATCGAACACAATCGATCACACTCGCATGCATTCGGGCATGGATACGCGTGACAGTAGCCAATGAGCTGAGCGCACAGGTGCGAGGCTTCTTTTTGCATAAGTTCAAGGTTTTTGGCATTTTGCAAGGCTTGTAATTATCATTTGTCCTTGTTTAATATTTGACGAGTAACGAAGATGCAATAATTCAGGAGTCTTGTGAGCGTTAAATGGAACGTATCTTTGTATATCGCGATCCTCCGCACTCTTTTCTCTTTATCTTTCGATAAAGTACACGTCTCCCGTCTGACGTAATAGCGGCTCATTCGATTTGAGAGCACTGATACCACTTACTTTCTCTATAAATATTTAGAAACTTAGAAGATTTAATTGGAGTCACATTCAGCCCAATAAAAAGAGTAAGCGAAATAGAAATATAAATATGATGAAGAATAATACTAAGTTTTTTCCGACTTGCATTACGCTGTTGTGCTGTGTAGGAAAATCGCACTATCTGGGATTAAAATTACTGCAAAATTAGCAAAATCATATCAGGATCGTATGAGGTAAATGCCATGAAAGGGATATATATATAAATTTCTTAAAAAAAAATCGTTGAAATGTGAACAGTTTCTAAATTGCAATAAAAGAATAAGTAGCCTTTTTTCTCGCTATTTAACTTTTGAATGCAACTTTTATCTCAATCATTAAAAAGTGACTTTGACCAAACATTTTTTATTAGGATTAATCAAAGGTTTGATTAAAGCCACTTTTCGATGATTGAGATAAAGCTTGCACACATTGCAAATATTATTTTAAAATTAATAACCTGCAGAATATTTTTATTCAAGCAAGATTTCTCTCCTTGTCTCTAATCTAATCTTCCTTTTTACATGTCGAACAATAGGAAATCAATAATTCTTTATTAGAAAAAAATTTCCTATCGACAAGCTTATCATTAATCAATGTCGTTGAAAAAAAAAAGTATGAGAATATCAACGGTTTTTCAAATAGAAATTTTCTCTCCCCAAAAGAGAATTGATTCCACGCATTTTTGTGTAAATATTATGTAAATATTGTACAACTTGTAAATATCAGTATGTAATTATTATTAATTATTAAATCGATTTGTATTTAAGATCAAATACTCTCCTTCCCTCTTTTTTCTTTCCAAGATTAATTTATTGAATTCTGAAGAATATAAATAACGTGGGTATAAATCAATCTCTTGCATATGGATGTATTTTACATTCTCGTCTTGCAAGCAACGCTCGAAAAAAAACTGAGGAAAAAAAAAATAAAAATATGACGTTGTAAATCGGCAAAAATAATACGTCATTCCGATTAATATTCTCCAGGTGGATAAGACGGCGTATGAGGTAAATTCTTATTCCTTAAAAACTATTATGCAATATCAGAACTTTCAGTAAGAATATAAACTTCTGACTGAGATTCAAAAGAACGCCTTATTATAAAGAACACAATATCTAATAAGATCTTCCATGGCGTTTGATAATAATTTATATCTCTTTTTTTTTTTGCCTTCATTTTGCAGTCTGCCTTTCAATTTCGTACAAATACATCAAAATCAATGTACAATTAATGACGTGTACACGTCCGTGTGATGTTGTTTATAACAAATACAATTTGCAACTTGTATATATCATATCTTCGCAAGTACTTAAAACGCTAAATTGATTCTTTCATTGTATCATCGTCTTACGGTAAGCGATCTAATGTACAGCGGCACAACCTCTCGTGCGTATTGCTAGAAAATAGCGGGGGCAAGGCATACGAGTCGTAGTTTAGTTTAAACAATCCGAGTATGACAAACGCAATAATGTTATACGTCTTTCGTCGCAAGCGATGACCTCCCGAAATGCGCAACGATTTTTTATCTATTCTTCGACGTTCGACAGATTACGGAGCATCCTGAGACCAGGCTAGAGAAAGAAATGTAAGAAAGTAAAGATTAATCGCTCTGACAGCGTAACACGCTACAGTTCTTCGTATCGAACCGCAAGGTATACACAAATGAAAGACAAGCAGTCGGTAAATTCATCTTATAATCACTATTTACACACTTTTCCCTCCACTTTTCATCTTAATCTTTAATCTTATTTCTCTATATCTGGTTACAGATGTACGTAAGAATCAGTTACATTGCATGCGTAGAGACAAGTACGACGCCGGAGTTTCGAGTGTTCCGGAGCGGCTTGTTAAATTGCTTTTAGTAGCTTCTAAAAGAGACTAGCGACGAGAGAGAAAAACAAACGTTACGTTACGTATTATTTATTTCACACATCACTGGAACTTAAAAAATTACTCTTCATTCGATAAGTGCAAATCCTTTTTCTTCCTCGTTATTCTATTTTGTCAACGTGTGATTGCTGGCATTTTTATAGACGTTTCCAGAGTCCAGAATTACAAGAGAGCACCTAAATACCAGCGAGAATAATTTGATTCCTCGAATTAACGTCAATTAGAAGAGGAAAAAAGAACGAGACTCATCGACCTAGAATAATTCGCAATTGTTAACTATAAAAATCGCGATACATCCGCGTTCGATTTTTTTTTTTTTTTTTTTCCATTATAGCATGATCGTTAATCGTACACCGCGCTATTTTGCGCATGAAAAGTATCAAGAACAGTTTTTACACAGTGATGATATGGATGAATAATTCTTTCGCTCATTATTCTAGGTCTTCGCGATCTAGAATATAAGATTCGTCGTTAGCATATATAGAAAAATTCGTCAAAAAAGATATTTGCAAAAAAAAAAAAAGGAGAAACGATCCGTGACAGAGGTTTTAGGTATCGCGTTTAATTGTAAGCTTGCAATAAACAACAAAATTCATACGCAACAACGTTCGTTAATAATATCCTAATTTATATAACAGATAATATACAAATTTCGTTAACTCGAAAGCGATTTAAAAATAGAAATTTTATACTCTGAAATCGCGATACAATAAACTCTAAAAACGACGATTTCAACGCGAGAGACGGGAAAAAGATAGAAGAGACAACATCCAATATCATTTTTTGAATATACAAAGCCGTATTTTCGTGCGCGCGCTGAATAAATTACTTTTGTCGATCTCGTTGCAAATGTAGATCAAATCGTGGACGATCAACAATCAATACTTAGGCTGCTACCCGCTCTCACTTACGCTACGCGTAAGAATAAAATCTTTTCTCACGTCTTTTCGTTTCTTTTTGTCTAAAACGTCTGAATTAGATTTGTGGCATCACGGAGAAGATCCCACGGAGTTATAGATGTTGCCATTGGGTCGGCATCAAACTGTTCGAAGACTGCTCGAATGCCCGAGTGACGGATTCGTGAATTCCGTGACTGAGCCATATGTGATTTAGTCGTTGGTACTTCTCGTGGCAAAGATGCAGTGGATTTCCACGTCGCAGACCCTGATCCGTCTCGCCATATTCGTCAAGATAAGGCGGACAAACGAAGGAGCCGCGATTAGGGGTGCGCAGAAACACAAGCTCGCATTCGCGTACGCGCAAAAATATACCGACGCCAAAGCCACACGTGTTCGCGTGGAACGTACACGCCCCTACCTGACTCTTGTTGAACTCCACCTGGCAACAGTAGCTTTGCGAGCATAGCATTTCACCGCAAACTAGACACATCGTCGGATTACGCGAGTCTTCCCGGTCGCTATTCGGACAGGTAAATTGAGATATCGAGTTGATGAGCTCGCTATAATCATCCGGCAAATCAACCAGCTTGTTCACTTTTAACGGATCCTTAATGATCGTCACCTTTCTTTCGCCCGACATATGATTCCAGACGGTAGTATGTCTCCGCCATACAGCCATGAGCTTCAAAGCTACATCTAGATGAGAGTAGATCAAAGCGTCGCAGGTAGGGGGCAATCCCAGATATTGACAGAGCACCTCGTATGTGTCGCCGTGCACCTGCGTCAATTCGTTCGGCGGCGGCACATCGGTCACGTAGTGGAAGTAAATAGCGCAACATCGAAGGAAAGGTCGGCAGGCAGTTTCCACTCGTCGCCACACATCTCTAGCTCTCTGTTTGTCGTAGTGCACGCCCAATATATGAAACAGGGCAAAATCCATTTTGCTATCAACGACGTTCTCCTCCTCCTCGTCATCGTCATCATCCTCCGTTTCGTGACTGTCCAGTTCCATCGCGTCGGTGAAGTCGGATGTGTACAAAATCTTCGCTATGTGAGACAGAAACACGAGTTTGAGCGCGTGCGAGTCGAATACGTCGCCCGTGATGATGGGTGGCGGATTCGGCGGCGGATTCGGACCCATCTCGTGCTCTCTCGTATGAAAGACGCTCGGTAACGAGTTGAGAAGTGGTACCAGCACGCCGAACGGGTCGATGTCAAAGATGCTGGGTCCGGTGGAGGGTCCCTCTATTAGCATCGTCAGCAATGACATCGCGTACGTTTTGATTTCGTTGCGCTGTGACCAAATATTTGCGCGATTCGAAAAACTTGCGCCCAGAAGAGCCGACAATCGTACAAGACTCTCGAGACTGTCGCTTTGTCGAGAAGTCATGGCACCCAACAACGGCTTGTCTAGATCGCGCAATAGAAATTCTATTGCATGGATTGTGTAAGACACCGATTTCCAGGCTAACAAAGGCACCTTTGGATCACCGTCGAAGCTACCGAATCCCTTGTACGTATTCTGTGCAAAGAGTGAAGCGTACATGTTGATCATGGCCTCCATCCTTCGAGTCAGACACGGTCCAAGTCGTGAATATTCTGTTTCGAACGGCTCCCAAGCTAATCCGATATGTTCACGGAGAATTGTCATAGGATTGACTATCTTTTCATCCTCAGGCCCGCCCTCTTCCGTTTCGGTTACGACCTTGCCAAATTTTCTGTTCGGTTTACATTCCATCGCGAGCGCCATTACCTTCACCCAGGTCTCAAATGTGATGTCTGGCTGAGGTTCCGGAGTCGGTTGTAGAATTCCTAAGGGTGGTACGAGGACGAGAACGGTGTTGCTGAGACATTCACACAACGGGCAGAGATACTCGTGATTTTCGGCATCAAAGCTAGCTTGTTGTCGCGATCTATAGGGCCGTCGGTTTTCCTTTGCGAGTACGTTATCGACATAATCCTGCCAGCAGCGAGCGTGCATTACGTGGCCGCACGTACTTGTGTACGGTGACATGCCCAATTTTGCCGATAAATATAACGGATCAGGTTCTTGAAAATCACCGTGGCGTTGGCACAGTACGGTGGACTGCTGGACAAATGCGGCCAACACCATTGTTGAACCAGTTTCCGTCGCTGTCTGATCTTCCTGACACAAGATACACGTATACATTTTTTGTTCGTACATCCTGGTAGTCTGATCGATACCGACGGCAACCAGAGTACCTTCCTGAGACGAGGGTTCCGTTAAATCCATGGCGGAGCCGCGATCGTTGGTTTTACTGTTGGCGTCCAAACTCGCTTCCTCGAACAGGGTAGCATTCTTCTTCATAAAGTGTTTCTGCATAGCAGCCATCTGCGCCATAACTTTGGCACGTTTCAGAGCTGCCATTTTCGTTCGCCATTCTTTGTCCGACTTTTTGTTGGTGTCTGCATCAGCCTCGCTCGCTTGCTGCTGCTGCTGCTGCTGCTCGAACTGAAGAGACACCGGACTACTCTCTTTTTCGCTCAAACTGGCGACCTCACGGTACTTGGTTAAGACCCATGTGAGTAGATCCTTATGAGCCTCCACGCGCGGGCTGCTAGTCAAACTCTCCAGTAGCTTGTAGATATTCCATTTCGCTGCTCGTTCGGGAAAAGCGAGGAAAGGATAATAACCGGATTCCTGTTCTTGCAGCGCATAGCCGATCAGGTATAGTACCTTGTGCACTTGCGGCTCGGAGAAACTTCTAGCTATGAGACTGAACGCACGCTCCAATACAGTTTGCATAATATGAAGCATAACGTCACACTGTAGTAGATTTGCCACCAGACTGAACGACTCCGTTAGTCTAGGTAATTTCGGCGGCGGACAGCATTCCAATTCCCCCTGAGCTTTCCGACGCTTTCGTTGAACCTCCTCGGACTTGTTGTGTTCCTCCTTCGTGTAATGATAGAAAAACACATTGTAATCCGCGTACAAATGCGGTTTGAGCTCGTATACGCCCTTCGCCGTGAACGTATGCATTGGCTTCTTAAATTCGGCTACTTCGTGTATTACCCTCTCTAATTCGCTTTGAACATTGTGCACAACATCCTCGGGTAACGTCTTGCTCAGTTCAGAGTGCGAAAGTGGCTTTATGCATAGTTGCTGTACAATTTCCTTCTTGAGACGATCATCTGCAGTCACTTGACCGACCCCGGGAACGTATCGCTCGCCGATGATCGTGATGAGTAAACCCAGGAACTCTTCCACCAGATTGATCGTCTGGCGCATGCTGTCCTCTTCTGGATTCTTCAAGGAGTTTAATTCGAAATCCGGTTGTACCCAATTGAAGAGATTAAATCTGTTTAGAATATGAATCAGAAATTCATTGCTCTCTATCAGCGTTGCTCCGACCTGCAACAGAACGATATCCCGGTCCAGCATTTCGCTGCGGCACTTTACATTGTGATAGAAGTACAACTGATTCAGCAAGGAATAGCCGTTTCGCCGCCACATGCCTGCGTGTACTTGCGAAATCATAGCCTGTGCTGCCAGCACAGGTTCGATGATCTGTTCAGGCGTCGGTTTTGTTTGATTGATAAATTCCGGAGATTGAAAATGTAGATTATACTTCTCCAAATGCAGGAACAGACCAGCAAAAAATCTCGAGAGCGGCAAATGGATAGAAACTGGTTCAGATGCTACGTCGTATTGCATACAGGTCGCGCTATGGTCTGCCAGCTCTCGCACTTGACTCGGTACCGGCTCATTTCCTAGCTGTTCGTACAACTTTCTCAGAAGCGATATAAATGATTTGATCAACACCACTCGGTCCGAGCTGCACCATTCCAAGGCTAGAGTAATGACTGGCGATAATTTAATATGTAGATTAAACGCTGATTCCCATTCTGGCTCATATTCCATATGCTGTCCGACTTGTCGTTGTACCGCGTCCATGAACTGCATACTGGAAAGAAGGGTGTACAACAGCGAGATACCTTGCAAGAAACCACGTCTGAGATCATCCGTCCATTCGTCTGGTTTCGCGCTCAGCAGATACCGCAGATCATAAAGTACGTATTGTGCCCGCTTGAAGGTATGATGTGGCATATTTCTTTCAAATTCTAACTTCCCAACGGCATTACATCGCCGGGCGCTCTCGGAGATGAACGTGGTAAATAAGATAAATAATGCTTCATGACGTGCGATGAGCAGATGCGCTAAAGTTGGCACAGTAAATAATTGTACGGAGAGTGACACGATCGAAAATGATTGATCGTGATCGTCCTTGATAAAGTCTTTCATAACGGATGCATAATTCTTGGTGAATACGATGGAAAGTGCCTTTTTGCTCTCATACTCCATAAGCATCCCATAGATGAATAACCTATGCCATACTGTTCTGGCGGACTTCCACAACTGCGAGTCTCTCGTGAGTATGCCCTCGACAACCGAAGTGTCAGGTAGTTTTGTGTTGAGAGCGATATTGCTAAACAAAACACGGAAACCCTCGCAATGACTTATGAACTGTTGCAACCAATTAAGCAACCGTATAGCAAACGTCTGATGAGCGACTATGTGAGTATGAAGAACAAGCACCTTGAGTGGTCGATTGCTGTGTCTGTACGTAAATCTTTCAACCTCCGCACGTAATTCGTTACAATGTCGAAATACCGAGCACTTCACGACAGCTCTACCTTCCCTGTCAACATTGGTCACATATTCTACAGCCTCTTTTTGTGAACACTTCAGGACACGCGTGAGCATGGTTATCACCTGATCGAAAGTGTGATGTTCATCATTGAAAAGCACAGTGCAATAAGTATCGAAAATATCTAATTGATCGAGTGTAAGTGAATAAAACGCCGTGTCTCTGATACAGAGGTTTGATGGTAATGCCACGGTATATCTCAAAGTCAGTAATTCATAACAGTATTCCAATAACGCTTCGAAAGCAACCACTGCTCTTTCTGCAATGTCACCTGGCAGTTTGTTGCCACGTGACTCCTTTGCTTGCGTTCCTACCACATGCGTTTTGCAAAATGGCTCCTTCTTCCAAGCTTCCGTGTCACCACAGTCGCAACATCCACCTCCATTAGACGTACCCATTTTGTACTTGTGATTTCGGTGAGCCGATTGTTTGAAACAGTCTACGCAAAGAACACAGGTAGGGTCCATTCCGCATTCTCTACAACTGTAAGTCGGTTCACCCATCTTGAACATTCTGCCACATATGGATGGTGGATTATCCATTTTACTAAGTTCCTTGAGAACCACCTGTGGATCACCACCACAAATAAATTCCTCCAGAGTCTTGAGAAGCATCCTATGGGCTGTGTCTTCATCGATGACCCATTCCAGACAGTTACCATTCCGTTCTGGACTATAGATCTTTGGAACCCACACTCGCCAATATTCCCTAAAGTTGATATTTGTTAATACTCCTTTCTCCATCTTCTCCATCCATACATCCACGCATCGTTTGTTTGTATCTGGGAACACAGGTCGCATTGGAGCAAGATTTATCTCCTCTAGCACCAGAGGTGACTGCTGGCTTTCTTCTGTTTGTTCACTACTCATTTTGTCTCATTTAAATTTCCCATACAATGTGTACTGAAACAGAAAGTATGAGAGAAAACAATGACCTATAGATGAATCATATTTTTAGAATACAAAGATAAACATTACATCATGTAAATATGCAAATACTAACCAACAGAATATATACAGTAAAAATGATTATAAATGTAGTCCAGGCAAATGCACATCTTAACTTGTCCTTACATAGCTAATTTGGCTAACATTTTATCCCTACAAAGTGTGGTTACAATTTTGGTGACCTTGGAACTTTCATCAGAAATTCAGACAAGCACTGTTGAAAGAAGTCCCTATTGCACACACATTACCGTCAGCAGCTCACAAAATCTGAAAACACAGCCATTCATTGTAAGTTTATGTGCCAAATTATATAGAAATATAGTGCCTACACTTTTAAATATTGCCAAAATATTCGTCGTGAATTTATAACGTATATCTATATAGCTACATATACACAGATGCATATGTACATGAATTTATAACGTCTATCTATATAGCTATATGTATACATATACATACATATGTACATGTATATACACAAAGAAAATGCATGATTCAGAGCCAAAAGCGCGAAACAACATACATCGCCGAACTGCGTTGCAAGCATCCTTTGGTGCATACTTATATGCGATATATCACGCGGATTAGTCAACACGGCCAAACGAGGGGGGAATTTCTTTTTTAAACGTCAGGCAAAAAACTTTTTTCAGAGCAGCGTGACTATTTTTGTCTCGGTGACGGAGAGGCACTCACCGTTGCGGGTCAAGGTTATTAAAAAGTGCTTTGCGATCGTGCGTTCTTTGTTTCTCCTTGGGGTGATCAGTTTCACGTCACCACCCGTGACTACGACTACTACGACGGCGACGGCGACGGCGACGACGACAACGACGATGACGATGTTATACAATCGTGTCCGCGTCAACTCGAAAACGTCCGGATAATACGTCCGTTATCCTCTCGTGACACCGCAGCTACGTAACACGCGTGACCCC
The DNA here is from genome assembly GCF_055798465.1 of Pogonomyrmex barbatus. Lineage (NCBI taxonomy): Eukaryota > Metazoa > Arthropoda > Insecta > Hymenoptera > Formicidae > Pogonomyrmex > Pogonomyrmex barbatus. The sequence continues at coordinate 12,487,508 of NW_028297138.1, forward strand.
GAGCGTTGACATTTCGCGGCGAGACGAAAGACGAGCGAGTATCCTGCGCACAGCTGCTCGGTCGACGACAATGCACCAAAATGGCTCGTGACGATTGGCGAGACCCTGCCAGGCCCTGCTGCGCGGCCCGGGATTACATGAATGTTCGAGAGAGAAAACAATGCAAACGTTATATTTGTTTTTCTCTAGTCTGATACGCTGATTGGCTAACGCTCGTTCCCAATCACAACATTCCAAACCATACGGTTCCTACATCCAACATCTCAAACTCCAAATCCCAACGTTGTTATTCTCGCTGACTCGCTGCTCGCTGCGCATCAGTGACGACGCATCGTTGTAGTGAAGCTACCGCGGTCGAGAGATTCCTAATATGGCCAGCGAGAAAAAACCGGCGAAGACGCCGTCGAAAAGAGAGAAAACCGCTGAGGAAATACTGACGGAGTTCCAGGCGTTACGAAATGAACAGAAGAACTTAGTGAACAAGCTGTCCGAGATGGAGTCGGAATTGAACGAGCACAAGTATGAGCCAACCTAACCTAACCTGCGCGCTTGTCTTTTCTGACAAAGTGTTCGTGAACGCGAGAGAAACTTGCGTTTATCTTTTTTAGCTTTGCGAAATTTAATCGATATGAGCATTGTCCTTTATTCCATTGACATAATAATTGACATTTTAGAATTGTTATCGAGACATTAAAGAGCGTGGATCCCAAGGGAAAGTGCTACAGATTGATCGGTGGACTCCTATGCGAGCGCATAGTGGAAGACGTGATGGTTAGTCTGGTAACGAATAAAGAACAGGTCCGACACATCGCATTATTAATCCTTCCTTGAAAGCAAAATATTGATTATATGCAATAACGTTTAAATGTGTTTTCAGTTGGTAAAATTGATAGACTCTTTAAACGATAAAGTAACGAAGAAAGGAGTCGAAATAAATGAATACAAGGAGAAGCACAACATCAGAATCAGAGGGCAGGATGATCTGCAGCAGGAAGAAGATAACAACAACAAGGATGACAAGAGGAAGGCGATTGTTGTGAATCCCATTGTGATTTAAGTGTAACAAAAATATAAGCGTTTTCTTTTATATTGCATCAAGGCATATCGAGACGTGCGTGGAGTCCAAATTGTAACTTCTGAGTCTAGCGCATTTTTAAATTAGTCTTGGTTTATTTATTGCGCCTTCTTGATGTATATGCCTTTTTTGCATTATGACGTCACACGGTCGGACGTTTATTCTACAAGTGTATTTAATCACAAACAGAAAATTATATTCTGACATCATACGGAAATTAGGATCGCATAATTCTACGTCTTTCAATTATATCTGTATCTCTGCATCAAAAGAAATAACATAATGTTCATACATTTGTCCACTATAAGCAATCTTATGTATTTTCATACATATTCATATCTTACATTTATATATTCCTCTAATCTACACTGAAAGAAACTCTCATGTACATAAACACACAAATACAAGTTGTATGAGCAATAATACAAATAATGGAAGCTGTTAAAAAGAGAAAAAAAGAAAAGAGATAGTGACGCATTAAGATCTCTATGCCCGTCTCTTCATCGTCCAAACACGATGATAAAGAGTTGGAGCACCGTTGGTATCCTTGCTCGATCTCGCTATATCAAATCCTGTGGAATCACCCAATCGGGTGAGCTGTCACATAGGGAATTACAACGGCACGTGCTCACGCAATAGAGATCCCGGTGGGAACACGCGAATTTTATGTTCTACTGAAGACGCACCGGGAGTCATTGTAAGGGGCAAGCGGTCACGGGATCCTGGACACAATGCGGTCCGTTTCACGCCGAGTTCCACGCTAATCGAGGAATCTCGTCACCGACTCCTGACCCGGATAGTCGATCGGTAGAAGACTCGCGCGAAACCGCCTGTGCGTGTCCACTGCCGTGTAGTCTTGCAAATTTTGACGGAGGTGCGCGTCAAGAGTCTGTGATGGCGGCGTTGTTAAAGGTTAGTGGACGGCGAATAAACAAGTACCTGTGCGGGCAGAAGCGCACGATAGGAAGTTCGCTCCCTCCTCGCTCGATCGCAGAGAGTCGGCGTTATCTCGTGGCGAGGCCACCGCGATAACGGGCGCGTCTTTATGGTGCGAAACGGTGGCATCGACGTGTGAGGCTCTTTGATTCATCGCGTTTCGAAAGATGCAGGTTCTGCTTTATCCAGTTCACTTTTTCGAAATGTCGGTTATTCCGATCGTTAACAATTGTTCTCTCGCGACCGAAAGGTCGCGTATGTTTCCGTATTTCTCCCTTCCTTTTCCTCATTATTTACTTTTCGTCTCTGTCGCTTTTCTATCTCTTATTTTTTTTTACGGATTTAACGAGATACGTTATTGATATATTTAGGATAGGACACAATTCACATTTGAGGATAAATGGCCGTATATGCGACCGATTATATTGAAATTGCTCAAGCAAGAGCCAGTGACACAGGCCGAATGGCAGGATCTGTTTTATTCCGTTCAGGTATGCCTATGGGATGACAAAGGTCCTCCCAAATTACGTGATGCGTTGCAAGATGATATAATGGAGTTTATAAAACAAGCTCAACAGGTGAGAGAACGTGAAAAATTTTTATTAAATTTAAAGTTGTATTTTATGTCTCATCAAAATATATGTTTTAATTTTTTGCAGAGAGTTTTATCACATCAAGAAGAACAGGCACTGTTGAAAGCATATATTGCTGAATGGAGAAAATTTTTTACACAATGTAACTATTTACCAACACCATTTAGGCAATTAGAAACGTATCTGGCGGGAAAAACTAGTTCTGGTACACAGAAAAAAAATCAACCTGATGATATTGTTAGAAAGGTAAAAAAATTTGCAAGTTATATTTGATATATGATATTAATATTTTGTGATATTGCAAGATCTTATTTTTCTTTACAGCTAATGTTGGATAGTTGGAACCAAAGTATATTCAATGAAATAAAACAAAGACTTCAGGACGCAGCCATGAGATTAGTACGAGCTGAAAGAAATGGCGAGGCGTTCGATTCTCAACTCGTTATCGGTGTCAGAGAATCTTATGGTAATGAAGCAAATATACTACATATTTATATATAGCAAAGTATGTGTTTAACATGTATGTATAACGTAACATTTTAATGCTTCAGTGAATTTGTGTTCAAATCCGACGGATAAACTCCAGATATATAGAGACAATTTCGAGGCGGCGTACGTACAAGCCACTGAAGCATTTTATTGGATAAAAGCTCCTGAATATTTGTCTACGCAAGGTGTAGAAAGTTATATGCGTTATGCTGATTCAAAGCTAAGAGAAGAGGAGTCTCGCGCTCAGAAATATTTAGAGCCAAATACCGCGAGTATGCAACGATTAATGGACTGTTGCGTAAAAGTGTTAGTCGCAAACTTTAAAACAGCGATACTCGCAGAATGTCCAACAATGATTCAACATAATCAAACTGATAGTAAGTGATCGTTTTCCTCAAATTGGTTCCAACATTTTATTACTTTTGTATAATCAGAGTTTATTAATGAGATAAAATAATTGTAGAACTTCGTCTCATGCTGAAATTGATGGATAGAGTGCCTGATGGCGTCAATCCTATGTTGAGAAACTTGGAAGAACATATCGTGGAGGCGGGTCTAGCGGACATGATGGCAGCTGTAGACGTTATCACTCAAGATTCCGAGAAATACGTGGAAAGACTGTTAGATCTTTTCCATAGATTTTCTACGCTCGTTAAAGAGGCATTCGATGATGATCCGCGGTTTCTTACAGCACGAGATAAAGCTTATAAGCTCGTTGTGAATGATGCCTCGGTATTTAAATTAGAATTGCCTACTCGGCAAGGCTCTGGAATCGGTGGCGCGATTGTTTTAAACAATAGACCTATTACTAATAATAACGGATTAGCTGAATCGAAGTGTCCGGAACTCCTAGCAAATTTCTGTGATATGCTTCTTAGAAAAACACCACTCAGTAAAAAATTAACCACCGATGAGATCGAAAGTAAACTGAAGGATGTGGTCAGTATATACAGTAAATAATTATATCCATATAAATTTAAAAATTGAATCTTTAATTTATTTGATATTTTATTCTATTTTAGCTATTGGTATTAAAATATGTTCAAAATAAGGATGTATTTATGCGTTATCATAAGGCACATTTAACTAGACGATTAATATTAGATACGACAACAGATTCGGAAAAAGAAGAGAATATGGTAGATATGCTTCGTGAAGTTGGTATGCCTGCGGATTTTGTTAATAAATTAGCTCGTATGTTCCAAGATATTAAAGTATCTCAGGATTTGAATCAACAGTTTAAAGAACAATGTCGAGCTGCCATTGCAGATAGCATAAATATTAAGGTAATCATACATGCCGTTTTTCACAAATGTACATGTTTTTATTTAAAAATGAGATCAAAAAAGTTGTATATAAAATATATATAAAGATGTAAAAAGATGTATATAAAATCAAAGACGTGTACAGAAATATTTCAAATTTCTTCAAAATATTTATCTGCTAGATTTCTTGCAGATTCTCAATGCAGGTGCATGGGCCAGAGGTAGCGAACGAGTTACTGTAAGTTTGCCGCTTCAATTAGAAGATTATATCCCAGAAGTTGAAGAATTTTATAAAAAAAAGCATAGCGGAAGGAAATTGCAATGGCATCATCACATGTCGAATGGCACGGTATATATTAACAAAATTCTATCAGAACATGCTAACTTGTTACATAATCTATATTTCATGACGAATATTTCAGATAACGTTCGCGAATAAAGTGGGACGTTTTGATATAGATGTAACAACCTTTCAAATGGCGGTATTATTTGCCTGGAATCAACGACCCAACGAAAGGATTTCATACGAAAATCTCCGGCTTGCCACCGAGCTTCCGGATCCCGAGTTGAGACGGACTTTGTGGTCTTTGTGTGCCTTCCCAAAGTTAAAACGACAACTTCTTTTGGTGGAACCGCATGCTGCTACTCCAAAAGATTTTGCGAACGACACAAAATTTTGGGTTAATCAAGAATTCGCTATTGTGTTAGTATTTTTTAACTATTATTTTTCTCATATTAGCAAGAAGTACAATACAAGCTGTACGTTTAATTCTATTAAGTCTATTTGATTATCTCATGATTTATATATTATATTATATTTCCGAGTTTAATATTTATATATAGAGAATAATACGCAATATTTATTTTTATTTTTATTTATCGAAAGCAATATTAAATTATTATCATAATTATTAATCGGAGTATTTCTATATTAGAAAAAATGGCAAGATGCAAAAACGGGGGAAAATAAATTTGATAGGACGTCTTCAATTATCAACAGAACGTAGCAGAGAAGAGGATAATCAATCTATTGTACAACTCAGAATATTACGAGTTCAGGTATGTCGCCTACAAGGTTTTAAAAGAAATAACATCATATAATACATAGAAAAATATCGATTAATTATTTATTTAGTTTGATAATTCTTGTATATAATTACAGGAAGCTATCATTAAGATTTTAAAGATGCGTAAGATAATCAGTAATGCGCAACTACAGACCGAATTAGTGGATATATTGAAAAATATGTTCTTGCCGAGTAAAAAGATGATAAAGGAACAAATAGAATGGCTCATTGAACATAAATATATTCGGAGGCATGATGAGGACATTAATACATTTGTGTATATGGCATAACACGGGATTATATATACATGCGAGATTGTTCGAGTTCTGTGGTTAATATTATATTTTTATAAAAAAAAAGGATTTAGTTTTCTTACGTGTGAGGATACATTCGAATCCATCGCATCATGCGATTATGTTTCATTTTTTTTATAGCATAGTGGAAAAAAGAAGGAATGATTGCATTAAATATTGAAATAAGAAGTTGAGAGGACAAGTTACAATCGTTTCCACCCATTGCCGACAATTGCCGATTGTTATACTGAATAAAATGAAATGTATAGCAAAACTGGAGAAAGCGTCGCAATAATAATAAGAAATATGTACAATATCGTACCATGATAAAACTAGCATTTATCGTTTATTTTGGCATTGCTCTATATTCATCTAATCAGAGAAGAGAAAGAGAGTAAATTGAATTAAAAGAATTATATATGTATATACACATCGATGACATTACCACTGCTCGTTTATATTTCGCTAAAAAATGTTCCTGAAATGTTTTTATATATTTTTTTTTTCTCTTAAATCCGTATTTTAACTAAATTTTTGTCAAAAGTCTCTGTTATACATTATCGATACGCAACAAAGATTTGGCACTAAAATCATTGGTAGATCCTTGCACAAATCTGAACGACAGTGCACGTATATATGTACATTATATTAAATTCAATCGTAAATAATAAAATTTGCATATACTTGAATAAATAAATAAATATATATATATATATATATATATATATATATATATATATATATACATATATATATATACTATATACATAATGTTTTGCATACGGATTTACTCGTCACTAATTAGATGTGGATTACTGCAAAATATTTGTTCGGACATTTTCTACATGATATAACATTTTTTATTTAGCCCTAGAATTTATAATCAAATTTACGGACGGCGTTCAAAAACGTTCGTAATTTTCATTTTCAGAATACATTAAAAGCCCGACGAATAACGTCATCTAATGGCCTATACAATACTTTTTAATGCATATAAGCATATATACCTCGCAACACCAAACTTGATTTTAATGGTGGTAGAAATATGTCGTATATTTGTACGATGATTTTTTTCTACATCTGGAACAGTTATGATGGTCACGAATCGTCGAAATAAGTCAGAAAAAGTAGTTACTTAAGCAAATAATAACGACGGTTATATGTATAAAGCTTTTATATAACTTCAATAAGTGAAAGACGAGTGTAATGGTATAAAATCCAATGAATTAAACGACAGAGTATTTCATAACTGTGTACAATACGTCCTTATCGAATCAATTTCCATTTTACCTATCACGTAGAGAAACAATAAATTTTACGCGGTAACAAGTAGCGCTTTTGCGCATTAGGCTACACACATTTTATATATATATATATATATATATATATAATATATATATAAATATATCTCAGAATTTTTTAACGTAAAATAATTTGTATTTATATTTTCTTCTCTTTGATACAAATCATTTGTACATTATTTTCTCTGGTGTAATGATTATTCGTATTTAGAAATATTCTTCGGAATATTGTTCGATAAAGAAAGACTGAACTTAAATGAGACGAAACAGTTTTACGCTCTTTCATCGTCGGGAGAATGCAAATAGTAATCACACTATACAAAAGGAAGTGCTGCTATAAAGTATTTATAAATATTCAACAATTATTTTTAGGTCACAGATCTTGCAGGAATTATATACGTTTTCACGTATAGAACAATATATACATATACACAATCACCACACTGCCGCTGCGTAAATTAGTAACGCTGATATGACCACATACGTACCGATATCTCTCTATAGCTTATTTTTTTTCTAACTTAATCCTCTTGAAGAGCAGAGTGATAACAAGTTTTCATAAATTTTATTAACAAGAGACCATAGAGATATAGCTTTAAGATAGCATGTAACGTTCAAGCTAATGTGAGCTAGCTTTCTACGGAAAACACAGAACGAAGAACCACATGATTATTTTAGAACAATACATTCGTATACACACACATATCACATATATATTAATGCCATATATTTCCGTAGATTTTTCCCGCATGCACGCAAAGTATGAAATAAAAAATTCAAGAGATATAATCTTTAAGATGTTTCTGATAGAAAGAGATATACGAGAAAAAACAGATAAATCACGAAAGCTGTCAGAGTTGAATTATTTTGATTCGATCGATTATTCTAACATTAGTATCATTTGTGAATTCACAACAATATTGTTATGCATTACGTGCTGTTTAAGAATACAAATAACACACCAACAATGAGAGGTAGAACTGCAAAATCTCTTAATACCGATTCCAACGATCGTCGACGCATCAATGGTTAGCTTCACCAGATCGGATTCACCAGATTCTCACGATATGCAATTATTGACATTGAGTGAAACATAGAAACAATGTAGGCCAAAACAATGTAGGTCAAAATTTCTCGGATCTTCATTATGTAGATTTTAGGAAATGGAGCACAAGCATACTCTTCACGAATTCTTAATGGATAAATACAAATAAATTCTATATCTTGATCAATGTATAACAACGGATATTTATAGATCATTAGTATTTATAGATCACTGCTACCCGCGGGAAGCTTGGTAAATACCAGACATTACATTGTCTGGACATTACGTTGTCTGTATTGTTTCGAGCTGTAATTTTTTTTTGCAATATCAGTTTTAATTGTAACTCTGATGTAACATTAACTTAAAATCGCTCGCTATAGGTCCTGCTTGAATTTGGTTTTTTTTTTGTGAGACATAGAAACAAATCGTATGACAAATTCAAGACGTGAATATTGGGAGGAAATTAATGTTCCGGACACCGCGTGTGTTGAATGCGAGGTGCGTTTTTCGCGCTCGGATTCGCATTCTCGCAAACGTGCACGACTATGCCTGGTTGCCCCGATCCACCCGGATGTATCTCATGTGTGCCGCCTGTAATATAAATAGTTATACAAAACATCAGTATAAATCTAAAATAATAAAAATATATAATAACCTGCAGATAAATTAGCTATAGCAGCTAATAGATCATAATTAACGAGCGGTTCTCCTTCCTCACGTGGCTTCCAACCAATCGGCGGAGAAGCTGGAGGAGATATGAGGAATTGTTTGGTAAGCGCGGGTGGTTGAAGATGTTGATCCTCCATGTCTATAAATTGAAATGAATTTCAATATGAATCAGAGACTATTCTTCTTTGTGAAAACTTTTTTGCATTTATTACTTTTATTAATGTAAAAATCTCATTACAAACCTATTGGCGTTACTGGCTGTGCAAAATAACAATTAATATCAGTTTCCCCAAAATGTGTTTGATGCAGTTGTATCCTTGCATTCGCTGCAGCACTGGGGGAATTGTAGTTTACTCTCATTCTTCTGAAAGATCTGAAGTACTGAAACGTAGCGTCTTCTCCAAACTGTTTGAAAAGATTTTCTATGGCCACCTGCAAAAACATGGTATCATTATCAATATAACAGAAGAAGAATCCCCATTATTTAATACCTCGCACAACATATATACCTTCAATTCGTCGCCTTTAAACACTCGAGGATCCACATTTGTGACAATTACAGAAGTCGGTAAATCTTCATCATGAACCAACTCATCAATTGATCTAATATTCGTGTCATCTTTTTCTCTCTTAAATTTCAGATCTAGCTGTCCATAGTTTGGATGCAAATTTGGTAAGCCATCTACCTCATTAATTATTATGTTTTCAGTATCTTCCAGCTCCTCATCCTCTACCATATTTCTACTACCGCTCTTCTCCTCCATTTTTATTTCCTGCTCTGCTTAAGAATTGCAAAGTTACAAAAAGATTCGAGACTTTACAAGATTTAGAGAATTTAAAAACTTAAAATTATCCAACATTAAATCCAATGCGTATACAAAATGAAGTGAAATAAAAAAATGATTCGACGTTTATTCTTTCTCATATGAAAATGAGATTCTCATTTGTTGTAAATTTACTAATCAGTTTGAAAATTAGAACGTTTACGTATAGAAACATCATACCAGGATGAAATTAAAACTTCTTTGCGAATCAGAGGATATTTAATAAATCCATAACAATGCTTAACTTCGCATGTAATTTATGTTTTCCGATTTAGAGATTTATAATTAATAAAAGAACAGTGCGAGCATAGTTCCGCTTTATCGACCACGCAAGTATCGTTAAATCTGTTGCCGCCAACGCAAATGGATATATGTAGACCGATGTTGTTGCGGAATGTTGTTTGCACGAGATGTAAGATTATTCCGCGAGAACTCTTTTTGAATACAAAACGACGCTGAGCGTCCCTCTTACCTCTCGACTCGACGAAGAGAAAGAGACCGAGCACCGGACTTGGATGTTGTCAAGTTGTTGTTTCGTCACGGGTATATTTACGTTTCACGCGTACGCAAAGTTTACTCCATTTCGGCGAATCTAGTCAGCGCGTCGCTCCGATATCGGCATCCTCGCATTCGCGTTCGCTGCCACCGACGTGTCTCCTCGCCAACAGCGTTCGCTATTTCATCGCTGCGACGTAGCCGCGTGTCATCGTCAACTTCAGGGCACCAGGAACAGCGGACGATTCGCGCGTCCCGTCCCGTCGTATTGCAATCCGATCGAATGCCATGGTCGGCGAGCGGGTCAGGTTAGATGTGTACGGAGAGGGATGAAGTTGTCGAGAATCAATTGATCAACATTGCCCAGCCTGATTTCGTCGGACGTGCCGATCGATTGGCTATCAAACGGAGAATCTCTAGAAATTCCTATAACAGCTCCATAAATTCCCTATCGGGAATTTATTCTCGATTGTTTCTAGAAATTCATAATGTTTATGACCTTTAAATTTGAATCATTATTGAGAGCGTAAATGAAATATCTTCATTAAGCGATTTTTTAATTTTCAGATTGAATATGTATAAATATGTAGGTAAATAAATTAAAATATTTATATCACAGGCGTATTATTGTTATACGAAAAATATAATTTTTACGCATATACACATATATATATAGATTGTGATTTAATATTCTTTATTATCTACGTTACAAGATATTGCTACATTGATCTCGATAATATATATTACACACAAAAATTATTCTCCTAAATTATTTAACAGCTAACGAAATTTCTTATCGTGTATATATAACTTTTGAAAGCCAATATCAGATAGAGTGACCTGTAAATTTTTTAATTTCAATAATTAATATCAATAATATATTGGTCAGGTATATATAAATGCTTTATCACAAATAATAATTATTAACAGAGATAATTGCTTTAATTTAGCAATAACTAATGCTTGGCATTAGTTTAATATGTTTTTGAAACACTTTTGTATATATAATATCTCTATAATCTGAATTGAACGTTTTGCGTTTAAACCTATAGTTTATAAAAAATATGTAGAAAAAGACGCATGTCTCTCCGTTATATTACATGCGTACTAATACTGTGCACTATGTGCACATTGCTTACGAAATTCTCTTCTTCGTATTATCGATTAAAAAATTTAGTTTCATTAAAACACTGACTAGGATTAAAGCGATTAAAATAATATCTGCAACATTAACAATTCTTTACTTTGTAAAGAATTATTTGTAAAGAATCACATACAGATAGCGATAGCATCGATTAAATACGATAAAAGTAAATTATATGTGAATCACATGTTATTTCACGTTGACGCCAATATAAAAATTGCTTCTAAAAAAATTCAGACATGTGCAGAACGAAGCAAATATAAATTTATATCAATAGATATAGCTAGATTAGTCTTTTTTATAGTCGTTTATCTATTCCCGTTGCGTAACATGAAATTTAATACTCGATGAAATTTATTAGCATAATAATAAATAATTATTAATTTCTTATTATAGAGATATTTTTCTTTTTATCTCTTAATCAATACTTCATATTTCGCAACAAGATTTGTACTTGTGTGACACGCATATACGTGTGTGTCATTTAACATCGTCTACACATGTCTATATTGAAACTAAAATTAATATCACTGTGAAAACGAAAATAAAAAGCATTTACAAATGGCCTACATCATTGCAGGAGAATCTTATTGTAACGTGCAACCGCTTGCATTTTTCGGCTCTTTGCTACTCTGATGAATCGCTTCTTCTTTAACTGGCGGCAAAGTCTGTTCCTTTTCTATTTTCGCCACAGCTACTCCTGCTAGTACCTTATACGTGCCCAAATTCCATATAGAGTTTGGTGACGGCATTTGGAAGTCAATTGGACTGACCAAGCCATAAGTTGCTTTCGTATCTAAAGCTGGAACTTCTCCTGGTACTGTATGATGATATCTAAGATTCAAATTTGTATTAATATATTGTTTAAACATCATGTATTTTAAAATAATATGCATTTAAAATAACATCCTGCATTAAAATAGTAACGAGACAGAATATATACATAGATAGTTACATCAAACCGTTTTCCCGATTACACTTATCGAGTGTAAGTTTCACTATGGGCGCCAAGCGTCTAAATACAGCATGCTGATCCGGTTTAACGCGAGGCGCAGGCCCATTCGTTTTCCCATATTCCTGACAGAGCGCTTTCGCTTTTTTCAAACATGAATCACTCTCCTGCATCGCTCGTATCGCTTCGCCACACTTATCCATTGCTAATAAGTTTTCACCACAATAATTATAAGCCTGAAGATAGAGCATTAGAACATTAGAAAACTTAGCGAGAAGCGATAAATATTTTTATAAACAACAAGAAATAATAAATACTTTTGCTTGTAATCATAATTAAATAATCGTTAATTTTTAGATATATCTAAAAACTTACATAAGATTGATAAAATGCCGCCTTGAGTTCTAGATATTTTATCCATTGATCAGTTATTTCTGGTTTAAATGGACGAAGAGTATTAGCAGCATCCAGAAACAACTTACTAGTTTCATTGGCTAAAGCTGATATCAAGCTAGAATTATGTTTGAGCTCTACCGCTCTAGCCACTGTCACTATAAAAATACTCGTATGAGTACAATTGAGTAAGTTTGTTAAACTTACATTTGTGTATAAATACAACCTTCTTGCGCTTCTGCAGTGCATTGATTGACATATGCATTAAGCACACGAGGATCCAAATCACTTCCCAAAGGTGGTGGATTAGCCAACTGTGGCAAAAATTCAGTCTGCACGAAGGTGAATATACCGGCGGCTCGTCTTAACAAACTATGTACTTCTTTAGCCTCGTTCATTGTTATACTGTAATTATGATGTACATATTATAATAAATTGTGAATAGAGAAAAAATAGGAGAGCGATTGTTTTTTCCATGCTTTTGTATAATAACATAAATTGAAGACTATTTAAAAATCATTTTATTCAATTCATATTTACTCATCTTTTGCAGCAATCATCGCTGCATGTTTCATAAACCATAGACCTACATTAACGCTCATGTTAGCTGCTTCATAAACAGAATCGGTGCTAGAGCTGTAACAACAAATTTTTAGTTAATTATCTTAAAAGAATCTTGGAACTACTACATTAAAAATATTCTTTTTATAATTACAATGTGCCACCACCAAGCAATGTATGTGTCCATTTAAATACAAGAACATTTCTGAGCTTGCTAGGATTGGGTCTGCCGACATGTTGCGCCTCTTCCTCAGATGGCTTGATTTCCCATAGAAATCCATACAACAAACTTAAATAACTAAGAAATGCAGGCTCTATAGAATCGCTGGTATTGTTTGCGTTTCTAATTAAATCTAGAAGTCTGGCCCTTGACAGCTTTAAGTCACTGAAAATATGGACATCTCTTAACAAAAAAAAACTTAAATTTTTAACTTAACATACCGAGATTTTTAATATAACAAAGAAATGCAAAAATTGACAATATATTCTATTGATATAATACAATACGAATGTAGTGAACTTCAGTAGTTATATGTTTGTGCAAGAGATATAATTATCATGTACAGTAGCATCCGGTGCAGTAACATCTCGAAAAATATTCGTCAACAAGTGGCGACCACGAAATGCGCAATACACGATTTATCTGCGAAATCGCTTAACCTGCATAGTTTCCTAGTGGCGTCCGTAGGACTGGCGACTTTAAGCTCGAACTTTTGATTCGACGTCGCTTTCAACACGTTACGATGAAACCAGTGCGCCATTGCGTCGCCTGGATCTCGGCAGGAGCCACCCGGTCCGCTTTCGGGCTTGTCACTTTTGACAGATAAGGCAACACGGAGCAGCGTTGCGACTGCCGCGCTCAACGAAAGAACCACTCCAGCACATCACTTTCCACAAAATGCGTCACGTGCCTGCGTACTAGTTGATAGATGAATGATAGAAAAAGTAATTAATAATCTTCTTAAGTGACTGATAACGATTACAGCAAACATGATGCCTTATCATTATTAATAATGTACACTTTGTTATTTTGAAATATAAAATTTGCTTTAATAATTTGATTTATTCGCGATTTATATGCAAAATTCTTTATATCCATTCCCATATATTAAATTAATGAATTCTAAGAATTAAGATTCTAAAAATTTCAAGTTTGATAATTGTAATTTGATTGTAGAGTGGTAATTATAATTGCAAAAATCTAAATTTGCGAATATCGATAAAGCACCAGGAAAATATAATCATTAAGAAAATTTTATTATCCAGAATTTCAAAGATTTTTTGAAATTGCTTTTTTTTGCTGTTTTAATGCTTTACCAATTTTCAAGAGCTTAACCTCTCATATTTTTCTATCCTTGCACTTTAACGGACGCAAGAGAATATTAAAACCATATCGATTTTTACATTATTTATTTTTTACTTTTACTTTACTTATATTTTTTTTCTGATCATAGCAAATTCTTTTCTTAAAAAATGTATCGATAATTTTTTCTTCCGAACCACCATATATATATAGTTTTCCAAAGTCTACTGCCTTTTTAAAGAAATCGACAGCTTATCATTCGGTAGTTTTGTCTCGTTGCTTGCTCGAATACATTCGATAGAGTGCATTTGCTGGGAAGTGAATAGGAATCAATCGCAGTGATATCGTCATCTATCAGCTATCATTTTAAAATCTATCATTAGAAATAATATTTAATATATTATTTTCATAATGCACATTTGAATCAAACTGCTTCAACGATAATAATTTGTGGAAAAAAGATGTAACAAATAAGCTTTCTTATCATCTTTTCATTTTCACTTGTAAATACAAAATATAATATTATATTTGTATATAATTTGATACTAATGCAGATTAATTTTACAAAATTTTATTAAATTAAGATCAATGGTTGATAAGTTTCATATATAATTTGTTATATGCAATTGATATTTAAATTCTCTAAATTCTTTAACCTTTGAAATAATTATCAATTATCTTCATTCTGGCTATAATGAAATTATATATAAATATTTTTCAAGAAAAACCGGTTAAAAACCGGATAATCAAGAAATTTCATACACATATAATTCTTATTACATGATTGATTACTAATACTATTACTCCTTATACTCGTGGGCCATTATAGACCATAGATTGATTTGCAAAAAAGTGCGAAAAGCAGACTCGGCGAAAGATGTAATAAAATTCGAAGTAAGATAGGAGAAGAAATGCGAAGCATAATTGTCGTTTCATAAAAATTGTATAAAACGGAACACACCCGTACAATTCAGAGGTCTCAAAAACAAGATTAATGAGTAAAATTCTCGAAGAACACTCATAAATATAAAACAACAATATAGATGACTAACTAGAAACCTTCAGATCTCTCAAAAATTAGATTTGACAGATTGTATACTCATCACATGACATCATAACTCAAATATTAACGGCATTACAGTAAATATAAAAAAAAATATTAACAAATAGCAATACAAATAGCAAATTATAATTCTAACTTATCCATCTGTAACCAACTTATCTTGTAATTTGCAATTTTTCTGGCTTTTCCATAGTTTCTTGCATAGTGGGAAGATGTCCAAAAAATTCAGAGGGATATTTGAAAAAGTTCGTGATATTTTCAAAATACCCCTATAATGGGAAAAACTGTATGGGAAGTAAATGGGAAGAACTATGTGGGGGCTATATGGGAAAAACTATGTGAGGGCTAGATGGGAAAAACTATGTGATGGCTATATGAAAAAAATTATGTGGGGGCTAAATGGGAAAAACTATGTGGAGGCTACATGGGAAAAACTAGAGACTAGATTGGAAAAACTACGTAAGGGCTAGATGGTAAAAACTATGCAGGAATTAAATGGGAAAAATAATGTGGGAGCTATATGAGAAAAACTATGTGGAGCCTAGATGGGAAAAACTAGATGGAGGCTATATGGAAAAAACTAGATGGAGACAAGATTGAACTAGATGGGAAACTACGTGGTAAGAAGATGGGAAAAGATGGGAAAAACTATATGGGAACTAGATGGGAAAAACTATGTGGGAAGAAGATAGGAAAAACTATGTGGGAAGAAGATGGGAAAAACTATGTGTAAACTAGATGGGAAAAACTATGTGGGAAGAAGATGGGAAAAACTATGTGGGAAGAAGATGGGAAAAACTATGTGGAAACTAGATGGGAAAAACTATGTGGGAAGAAGATGGGAAAAACTATGTGGGAAGAAGATGGGAAAAACTATATGGGAACTAGATGGGAAAAACTATGTGGGAAGAAGATAGGAAAAACTATGTGGGAAGAAGATGGGAAAAACTATGTGGAAACTAGATGGGAAAAACTATATGGGAACTAGATAGGAAAACTACGTGGGAAGATAGGAAAAACTGTGGGAAGAAGATGGGAAAAACTATGTGGGAACTAGATGGGAAAAACTATGTGGGAAGAAGATGGGAAAAACTATGTGGGAAGAAGATGGGAAAAACTATGTGGGAAGAAGGTGGGAAAAACTATGTGGGAAGAAGGTGGGAAAAACTATGTGGGAAGAAGATGGGAAAAACTATATCGGGACTAGATGGGAAAAACTATGTGGGAAGAAGATAGGAAAAACTATGTGGGAAGAAGATGGGAAAAACTATGTGGAAACTAGATGGGAAAAACTATGTGGGAAGAAGATAGGAAAAACTATGTGGGAAGAAGATGGGAAAAACTATGTGGAAACTAGATGGGAAAAACTATGTGGGAAGAAGATGGGAAAAACTATGTGGGAAGAAGATAGGAAAAACTATGTGGGAAGAAGATGGGAAAAACTATGTGGAAACTAGATGGGAAAAACTATGTGGGAAGAAGATGGGAAAAACTATGTGGGAAGAAGATGGGAAAAACTATGTGGGAACTAGATGGGAAAAACTATATGGGAACTAGATGGGAAAAACTATGTGGGAAGAAGATAGGAAAAACTATGTGGAAAGAAGGTGGGAAAAACTATGTGGGAAGAAGATGGGAAAAACTATATGGGAAGAAGATGGGAAAAACTATGTGGGAACTAGATGGGAAAAACTATGTGGGAAGAAGATGGGAAAAACTATGTGGGAAGAAGATGGGAAAAACTATGTGGGAACTAGATGGGAAAAACTATGTGGGAAGAAGATGGGAAAAAGTATATGGGAAGAAGATGGGAAAAACTATGTGGGAACTAGATGGGAAAAACTATGTGGGAAGAAGATGGGAAAAACTATGTGGTAACTAGATGGGAAAAACTATGTGGGAACTAGATGGGAAAAACTATGTGGGAAGAAGATGGGAAAAACTATATGGGAAGAAGATGGGAAAAACTATGTGGGAAGAAGATGGGAAAAACTATATGGGAACTAGATGGGAAAAACTATGTGGGAAGAAGATAGGAAAAACTATGTGGGAAGAAGATGGGAAAAACTATGTGGAAACTAGATGGGAAAAACTATATGGGAACTAGATGGGAAAAACTATGTGGGAAGAAGATAGGAAAAACTATGTGGGAAGAAGATGGGAAAAACTATGTGGAAACTAGATGGGAAAAACTATGTGGGAAGAAGATGGGAAAAACTATATGGGAAAAAGATGGGAAAAACTATGTGGGAACTAGATGGGAAAAACTATGTGGGAACTAGATGGGAAAAACTATGTGGGAAGAAGATGGGAAAAACTATATGGGAAGAAGATGGGAAAAACTATGTGGGAACGAGATGGGAAAAACTATGTGGGAATAAGATGGGAAAAACTATGTGGGAACTAGATGGGAAAAACTATGTGGGAATTAGATGGGAAAAACTATGTGGGAAGAAGATGGGAAAAACTATGTGGGAAGAAGATGGGAAAAACTATGTGGGAAGAAGGTGGGAAAAACTATGTGGGAAGAAGGTGGGAAAAACTATGTGGGAAGAAGATGGGAAAAACTATATGGGGACTAGATGGGAAAAACTATGTGGGAAGAAGATAGGAAAAACTATGTGGGAAGAAGATGGGAAAAACTATGTGGAAACTAGATGGGAAAAACTATGTGGGAAGAAGATGGGAAAAACTATGTGGGAAGAAGATGGGAAAAACTATGTGGGAAGAAGATGGGAAAAACTATGTGGGAACTAAATGGGAAAAACTATGTGGGGATTAGGTGGAAAAACTATGTGGGAACTAGATGGGAAAAACTATGTGGTAACTAGGTGTGAAAAATTATGTGGGAACTAGATGGGAAACTACGTGGTAAGAAGATGGGAAAAGATGGGAAAAACTATATGGGAACTAGATGGGAAAAACTATGTGGGAAGAAGATAGGAAAAACTATGTGGGAAGAAGATGGGAAAAACTATGTGTAAACTAGATGGGAAAAACTATGTGGGAAGAAGATGGGAAAAACTATGTGGGAAGAAGATGGGAAAAACTATGTGGAAACTAGATGGGAAAAACTATGTGGGAAGAAGATGGGAAAAACTATGTGGGAAGAAGATGGGAAAAACTATATGGGAACTAGATGGGAAAAACTATGTGGGAAGAAGATAGGAAAAACTATGTGGGAAGAAGATGGGAAAAACTATGTGGAAACTAGATGGGAAAAACTATATGGGAACTAGATAGGAAAACTACGTGGGAAGAAGATAGGAAAAACTGTGGGAAGAAGATGGGAAAAACTATGTGGGAACTAGATGGGAAAAACTATGTGGGAACTAGATGGGAAAAACTATGTGGGAGGAAGATGGGAAAAACTATGTGGGAAGAAGATGGGAAAAACTATGTGGGGGCTAAATGGAAAAATATGGGAACTAGATAAGATAAACTATATGGGGGCTAGATAGAAAAAACTACATGGGAGCTAGATGTATTTTAGACACTTCCGATGTATTGGTTGCTATCGTATACGTGTTTAAAACTTATATTAAAATGAAACTAGCAGAATTAATTGGAGAAAATGTATAAAACTTTCATCTTTCCCTGTTAATTCGATTTCTCGATGTCCTTTTATAAATTTTCGTTATACAACACATATATTAGAATATAAGATCGTTCTATCTGGATTCCAAATATTTCTCTTTGTCACTGTCATCTAACCGAAAATCTGTATTATACCCTTATTATCAATCTTTCTATGTATTCGCATATTAATTTCTAAAATAAATTTATTCTTGTTTTCCAGACAAAACTATTGTAACACGAAAGTTTCACGAAAGTTGTCCATTTCTATGTCGAATATTTGTTTAAAGTAATAAAAAAGAATTATAATTCATTTTATGATTTCGATACGTCAGTTTCATAATGCGTCCACCAAATGTTTTACTTTGGTACAATATATTTCTATTTGTTGTTTCATCCTTGAAATCTCGACAAAATATTTCGAACGATAATGAGCAAAGTGACAATTCAAAAATGCAATATGAACTTTTTGTGAATTCTACCAGGAAAGAAATGAACGAAATGAGTCTTATATTAATTTAACGAAGAATCACAAAAATAATGATTCAATATTGATTCAGAATAAATCCCATAATGATACTATGAATCATTATGAAAAGAATTGAGAAGAATCTGGTGGATACCAGCGCGAATTCTACAAATATCAATAACAAAAATATCATCAACTTGGAAAAAATTAATAAGAATCTCACCAAGACCGAAGGTAACACCAATTTCACGTCATACAATTATGGAAATTTCAAGAGAGCTATAAAAATATATTATGATAAAACTATCATGCCATATGAAACATGTAAAAACAGAAATGCAAACTGCATTCAGCTTTGTTGTCCTGTTAGTGAAAGTCTGACGCCAGAGGGAAATTGTAAAGTACAGAGTACTGGTATTAAAAGACTAATATTTCTTTTCCGAATGTCCGAATAAGTACAGTAATACTTCTGGAAAAGTATAGTAAGTTAGATCAACTATTTTCAATAACCATCTATTATCTATGCACTGGGATATAACATTCAACTTGCTTATAATACATACTCCTTCTTCATCAACGACAGTTTGTTCCACAAGAGAGACAAAAAACCATTTGAACCAACATCTTATTGCCTCAACAGAGATTTAAAAGGATATGATGTAGTTATTTGCAAGCAGTTTTTGAAGTCTTCAATGTTTATATCCACATGTTTTTTAGTGTCCCTACTGTTTATATTGTTGACGTTCGTAGTATATTCCGTACTACTACAAAACTCCAAAATATTCATGGTTACATGTTACGTGCACAGATCGCATCATTATTCATTGCATACATGATTATACCCATTGATCTAGTTGAGGGAATACATAAATCAAAGTTTTGTCAAGTATTCCATTGGGTATAACATACATATACTATATAATATAATAATATAGATTTGTGTGTATGTGTGGGTAGGTGTGTGCGTGTGTGATTAAATTATACATTAGGCTAGATATATAAATATTTAATTTTTTTAATAATTAACACCGGAATTATTAAGTCTTAAGAATATTAAGTCTTAAAAATATTGATAATAGATAATATTTAAATTTTGGATATTTGTATGTACATAATGTATGGAAATAAGCTTCTGATATATTAATTATTGAATCTGTATTCTAATTCATGCACATGTATTGGACATTCCGGTAAATAATCAAATCTTTCATACCTTAAATATATATCTTATTCAATTTCATAGAAAAGCAGAAAATAATTTTAAAGGCTTTTATATTTCTTAAATGGTGTGAAATAAGATACTAAAATAACAGAATTAATCAGATAAGAAATTTTATGAAAAGGTATTTTCATCTTTGAATAAACATATATGTTGATAATACGTTATTGATTAAATATAAATTGCATTTTACAGAGGACTCCGTTCATATCAATCAATTCACAAGTATGAAGAGAAAAAGAAGATAATATATTCGATTTATGCATGGGGAATTGCCTTCATTCTCACGGCTATTTGTGCTTTCATGGATTATACCATATCTTTGACAATAAAGAAAGACGCATGGAAAAAACCACAAATATGTAACGGAAGATTTTGGTTTCCTCGTACGAGACATTGACAATGCTTTATTAATAGAATTTTGTTGTTGACTGAACTTAAGAATTTTCAATCGTAAATATATACATGTAATATCTACATGTATTAGTAACTACAAATCATGTTTTTTTATTTTAGTGAAAAGCGCACAGTATTATTACTTTTTCCTGCCTATAAATATTACCGTTATTAGCAACATTTCTTTCTACAGTGGTAATGCTGACTAGGCAAATTAATTACGAGATGAGTGACTCGGAGAGAAAGTGCCGTGATGAAAATGAGCAGAGGTCAATATTTTTTTTTCTTTTTTTTCATTGAAAATAATGTTCTTATGCAAAGCAAAGTACCTTATTAAGTATATTATTACTTGTTTAAATAAAAAACATATGTTTCATATATCTAAAAAATAATTGTTAAAATGATAGTCTAAACATTTATTGGAATGAGGTAATACAGAAATATATTTGCTTATAGGTTTCATTTATATATCAAGTTATTCGTAATGATGGGAATAAGCTGGTTTTCAAAGATGCTACCACATCAGCTCGAATTTCTATCACATTTCGTCTAGTATCCTTTCCATATGATAACCACTTTACAAGGTCTAATCATTTTCATCATATTTGTGTGTAGAAAAAAGATCATATGGGAGCTATTAAAGCAATTTGATTGCCAAAATTATGAATTTGTAAGGATGCTATTTGGCAAGATTCTAACTAATGAAGGTGACGTAGCTTCGAATATTATTTCTATTGCATCGAGATCGGGAACGATGCCCATGCAAAATATTAGCCCTTCTGATCATCATGTGCAGACCAATTAGGTCTATCTCAGCAATTAGCTGCAATGTAAAAGGAGAACTTTCTTATGGACAGAATGTTCCATAAATGTCTGCCATTAAAAATATACTAATATCACTGTAATATAAATTATCATTATATTACATCATTATATTGAATAATATCAATGTATTAAATCAATGTATTTTATATGTATCAGTAAAAATATCTTAAATGAACCTTTGTATTTCTATAAGAAGACTATCTATTAACAGTAGTATTTATGGTTGAGATCACTATTGACAATTTTCTTTTGCGAATATTTTACAAAGCTAAGTGTTAAATATAACAACTTATATCTGTGCGGTGTATGCAATACAAAATTATATGTAAGGTATCATCTACATAAGTAATGAATGAATAATTATTAAAAATTCGTATATAATTTTACTTTGTATTCGCGCGAGCGTTTGCAGGATATGAATATGTATAGTATTTCACAATGCATTTATATGTTAATTATTCTTACGCTTTAGATATTAAAAACTTTAAAAACCTCAGTTCTTAAAACTTTAATTAACGCAATGGAATGTGAGAGAAATTAATGTTAAAATAATATTGATTTTTACTTTACTTACATTTATTTCTGGTCTCAATAAATTATTGTTTAAAAATTCATGGATAATCTTTATTTTCGAATCATCACGTATATAGTTTCCAATAAGTATACTGTCTTTTTAAAGCAGCTTATCATTTTTGGGAAGTGAATGCCGGAATAAGTTACAATGATTACCGACATCAGACAGGTATCGAATTTTTCAATTACCGGTAATATATCGACGGTAAATAAAGGAACGATTGTCTTATCGTACCTTTGTTTATTTTTTAATTACTAATGTTAGAGAGGAAAAATCATCAAACTCAACTGCGTCTGACGAACAGAATTATTTTGTTGAATAGATTCACAGAGTCGTTAACATCGATATTTAGATACGATGCGCATGCTTAGTGTACATACGCCCAAAATTGGTGTAACTTTACGTGGAAGACATTTTATGACGCTGCGAGCGCGAGCGTATGCGCATGCTATATATAGATAGTCGCCGACATTAAGCGTCCGTATACGTACTTCTCGCGTTTGCTCGCGTTTGTTCGCGCGAAACTTTTTTTCTCGTGCGTACATCGTCGAATTTACTCTGGCGTCTTTCGAGGAAGAGGTAAGGGCTTGGAACAACTTACGCCCGCGTGCGCGAAGAATCGTCGACGTGATACGATCGCACGCAATCGGAATCGGTGCGGACCGAGTTCTCGCGAGGTACTACTTCGCAGCAGGTTTATCGAGAGGACGATCGAGAAATGCAGTTTTATTCTGCGATCCGGACGCTTGCGGGCGTAATGTGGGCCGCAATCCTAAACGCACGCGGTCGTCACATCAATGACAATTATCTCCCGTTCTTACAGCCAATTCGAATTGCCATATGGCGGTGAGCGAATATTGATGCCGGGAATAGGCGCGTCCTTGAATGGCGGTGATGGTTTATCTGTAAACTCCACGGCCCGGAAATAATCGCAGTCGATAAATCCTTAAAACATTGTGACAAAAGAGCCAGAAAGTGCCTGCATCGTGTGCCAACGTAAAACAATGTGTCGTTAATAATAGAAAATACGTGATACAACGGTACAAGTCTTGGACTTGCAGATAAATAAATAAAATGTATATATGTAAATAATAAAATATGTAACTGTATATAGTTATAGTCTCATATATATATATATATATATATATATATATATATATGTATATATATATATATATGTATATATATATGTGTGTGTATGTATGTGTGGATAAAAGTATATATAATGTGAAAAAGAATTATTATTTGATACGTGAGAAAACATTAATTAAAAATAATAAATTGTATAATTTATTGTTCTGTCGATTGAATTGCCATTTGGTCAGAGTTTGGCCAAAGTTTTCCTAAGAGGATAATGATTTAATTTTTATTGCAGATGGGTGAGCCGTTGGGTTTGAGCAACAGCGAAGTTCGTAAACTTTGCAAAACACCAGATCCCTCGACAAATGGGTTTATAATGCAGCAAACGATGTACCGTATAAAAGATCCAAGAAGATCCTTGCCTTTCTACACCGAAGTGCTTGGGATGACCCTATTGCAAAAGCTCGACTTTCCAGAAATGCAATTTTCTCTGTATTTTCTTGGATATGAGGACCAGAAAGAAATACCACTTGATCGTAGAGAAAGTATCGAATGGACATTCCGTCAAAAAGCCACCATAGAATTAACACAGTAAGTTTAAATAATTGCAAAATATATTTTGTGAACATTTTTATGAGTTAATATATTTTTACACAAAGTAATCATATTTCAGTAATTGGGGAACAGAGACAGATCCAGATGTCAAATATTACAATGGAAATGCAGATCCCAAAGGATTTGGTAAGAAAGCTGTCAAATATGTCAAAATAATTCTGAAAATTTTTTCAATCATAAAAATAACACATTCCTCTTCTCTCTTGCTTGAAATATGATAGGTCACATTGGAATAGCAGTACCTGATGTTGACAAAGCGTGCCAGAGGTTCGAAATGTATGGCGTGGAGTTCGTGAAGAAACCAAATGATGGCAAGATGAAGGGAATAGCCTTTATTAAAGATCCCGATGGTTATTGGATTGAGATATTACATGGCGCTAATATTGCCAATTATATGTTAGGTGCTTAATATATATCTTGCATTGGAGCAATAAGTCCCTAAATTCTATGTAATTCAATGTATTGAATGTAATGTTCTATCATGTAACAAACCAATCAGAGATCATTATCAAAAGAAACTTGGTATATATAATATATATTATATAAAATCAGTATAGATGTGAGAGAGAAAAAAGAAAACCAGAACCACAATATAAGTTAATGCGAGTGATATGATACGTATTTATGCGCACTATATGCCCTTTAGCACACGATTGTATATTTTTTTTTACATTATTACATTACGTTATATATGTAGAGTATGTAATGTTTACAAAATTCTCGACTAATAAAATCAAAATATTTATTTTCCGTTTCCAAACGATCGGTGTTTTATTGTACGAGACGCATTGCATTATAGATTGTCATAAAAAAGTTGAGGAAATATATTGATATTTATCTAGAGAAAGAGAAATCCCTGTGCTTATGACTTGTGTGCTATAACAAAAAAAAAAAAAAAAAAA
Organism: Pogonomyrmex barbatus; assembly: GCF_055798465.1. Classification (NCBI taxonomy): domain Eukaryota; kingdom Metazoa; phylum Arthropoda; class Insecta; order Hymenoptera; family Formicidae; genus Pogonomyrmex; species Pogonomyrmex barbatus. Next base: position 12,512,632 of record NW_028297138.1, read on the forward strand.
AAAAAAAAACGAAAGATTAAATTTTCTATTCAAGTTATGTGCACAAAAGATACATGTATTGATTTTATACATACGCGCATGTATTGTACGTATATACCTATATTCACATTTACATGCGAACACGACGCAGTCGCGCAGGCGGTGTGTGGGTGCTCATCAGGAATACCTTCTATTGCGAAGTGCTGCGAAGCTCTTGGGGAGTACAAAATAGAGAAGCAACGAAACGCTATATTCGTTTCGTTTTAACTTGTTTTTGTCGCCGTTATCTCTCGCGATACTCCTGATATCGCGTTCCTGCCTCCCCCGTATTTTCTCAATGTGCCTTTCTGAGTTCGAGGTTACGTTGTCAGTCGCGATCTGAAGCGATCATTCTGATAGGTACGTTTCTTTACATAAAATGCATACGCATCAAATTCCATGAATATATATTTCTATATTACGATATTGGACTAGTTTATCTGACTCTCTTCGATTTAAGAACTTTACTTTCTTGCGTCCTTGTCGCAGGATGATTGTCGTTCTTATCCCTTCTAGGTATGGTAGAAGATAAAAAGTACGAGATCGGAAGTCGTATCGAGTGTGATGGATATCGAGGTACATTGAAATACGTTGGATCCGTCGGGGACACTAAAGGAGAGTGGTTGGGCATAGATTGGGACGATCCAACTCGTGGCAAGCACAATGGCACATACGAAGGCATGGAGTATTTTCAAGCCAGGTAAAATGCAGCCAATATAACGTTTTATATATAACGTTTATATATAACGTTCATATATAACGTTTTATATATAATGATAGCATTAATATGTAACTCTGTGTATAATTTTCAACAGACATTCCACATCAGGATCCTTTATACGACCGGGCAAAGCCAAGTTTGGGATATCTTGTCCACAAGCTATTGAAATGCGCTATGGACTAATCGATGATGAATTAGCAGGCATAGACAGGGGCGAGGTGTCAAGTTTAAGAAAGGAAATCAACGCGCCATTCTTGGAACTGGTTGGCTTCTCCGAAGTGAACAAGAAGCAGAGCAAGTTTGATGAGTTGAAGATAGCTTGGCTGAGAGATCAGCGAGTCTCTAATGCAGGAAAGCCAGGGGAATTGGAAGAATTGTGTCCTAATTTGGAAGATTTGGATTTATCTAAAAATTTAATAAACTCATGGAAAATCATAGCAGAGATATGTTCTCAGCTTTGTTCTCTGGTATTTCTTAATGTCAGGTGAGTCGTATAAAGCTTTTTTTTATATTTTTAAAATTGTTTCAGAATATTAGATGATTATGGAATGTTAGAATATCATATATGTACATATACATTAAATAAATTGCAGCTCGAATAAAATTCTTTTCTTCATCTCCTCAGTGAAAATTATTTACCTATAGAAGATGTGGCAATACTAGAAGATTCATTTCCAACCGTTAGGCTCTTAACCATAGCTAAAATGAATTATAACTGGTCTGATATTCGGCAATGTATATCAATCTTTCCATCGATCGAAGAACTATCAGTCTCCTTTAATGTTATTTCGACTATAGATGAGATAACAGTAAATACTGATTTAATGAAAATAAGTACACTAATACTCGAAGGAAATCTAATATCAAGTTGGGACGAGATACTTAAATTAGGTTCCCTTCCATGGTAAGTTGCATTACGAACTAACTTTAGCTCTTCATGACCTTATATTCAAAAAATAATAAAAATAATAAAATTTATATTTTTTATGTAATACTAAAAAAAATTCCTTTTGCAGCTTAGAAAATCTTAATGTGAGTTCAAATAAAATAGATAGAATTGTGTTTCCGTCTTCGGCATCAACGCATAAAACTGCGCTATTTCCTAAGCTATATCAGTTGAATATTTCGGAAAATAACATATCAGAGGTAACAAATTGAGTTTTTATAAATTATAAATAATATCAAGCATATAAAAGAAATATGTAATTATACAATTTTATATCTTAAAATGTTTAATTTATTGATACAATTTTAGTGGCAGTCAATTAGCGAATTGGATAAGCTATCCAAGTTAGATGATTTAAAGTTCAGAGAAAATCCTGTTTTAAAGAACAAATCTATAGAGACTGCTCGACAATTGATAATCGCAAAAATAGAGAACTTAATGCATTTGAATGGTACATTGATATTTCACGATGAAAGGAGAGGTGCTGAATATGATTATTTAAAATTGTATTTACCTATATGGCTAGAAACCGAAAATAACCCAGAGAAGAGAATGACATTTATAAATGAACATCCGCGATATCCTATCTTAGTTGATAGTACGTACAACTTATATATTACTAATGAGTATTTTAAATGTGAAAAATAAAATTTGATTACAATTTTTTGTAAAACGAAACAAATTATTTTACACTTTCAGAATATGGGATTGCGGATATTCCTTCGATTAGGCCGAAAGTAGAATTCATTTCTAATGTGATAACTGTGGATTTTGTATGTCCGGATGATCCGAGTCACAAGATTAAAAGGAAGTTGTTTAAAGATATGGATGTTCAAAAAATGATTGGAGTTGCGCAAAGACTCTTCAAAACTGATGGAAAGATCCCGACTCTTTCATTTATTCCACGGAATGTAAGTTTAATGTTACTATATTAAAAACCGCTTATATATACCTATTAATTAAATATATAAATATATAAATGCTATGATATTATAACATTACAGCATTCGAGCGATGAAATACCATTGGATAAACCACTGCAAAAAGTTAGTTACTATTCAATACAAGATGGTGATCAGATTATTGTGAGATGGTAATATCGAATAAATTATATTTATAAATACGATTGTATTTTCTCCGCTGTTAAAATTCGCTCTATGATACTTTGTTGTTAAAAGTTTTTTAACTGCATCTCATGTTCTTGATGGATCTTGCCGAGAATGCGGAACTTGATGATGTAAGCTTAAGTCAACGAGATAAATACTCATCATTGGAAAAAAGTATATCTTATATTTTACATTCCTTATAATATAGTTGCGATCGAAAGTACAAATTATAAATAGGCGTTTGTACAACAAGCAGCATGTCACACATATATATATATATATATCTTCTGTAAATGGCACAGATTACTCTGCGCAATAAAACCGATTGCTCGGTTTAGTGCCAATATCGCGCTATCAATTTTGCTGCGCCTTTTGTTCGATCTTGGCAGCCTCTTCTTTCTCAAGTTGTTCCCTCGTTAATAACGACAATCCAAGCTGGTTCTCGCGCGTAAATGGCTGTGCCATTTGTCGTAACCATCTTTTACTGATCTGAAAATTATAAATAAAAATTATTACTGGACAAATCGCAAAACTGTAATCACTAATCGCACCCGTTACCAATAAGAAATTTAAAGTTACCTGTATAGCTTCTTCGGTTGACAAATTACACAAGCTGTCGTTCAAATGTTCTTGTATCCATTTCGGTAATTTGCTTCGCTTATCTATTCTCGAAAATCTCTGCAGTGGCATTGGCGTAAAAAAAATTTCATTACTAAAAAATTCTGATATCTTTTCCGCTAATATCTTTACAAATACGCGCAATGGACTATTTCTAAAAAAGATTTACCTTATCCGCGAATACCATGATACCATAATCTGTTTTTCCTCTAATCGCTCGTCCTACACACTGTGCGGCGTGTCTCATAGCATCAAAAGTTAAAAAATCATTTTCTCGGATCTGAAAATACATTGCAGAAGTACATATATATGTATATATATATATATATGTGTACGCGCACGCACACACGCACGCACGCACGCACGCACACACGACACGCACGCACGCACGCACGCACGCACGCACGCACGCACGCACGCACGCACGCACGCACGCACGCACGCACGCACGCACGCACACACACACACACACACACAGTTCGAATATATAGAAACGCTCTATAATAATTTCTTATATATAATATTGCATTATACTTACCTGAAACTGATCTCTGAGATATTCCAAACGTGCCTTCAAGATACGCGATTGCGTGTACACGTAAGGTATACCGAACATCAGCACGGCTCTGCCCAAATGATGATCGAAGTCAACACCTTCAGATACTTTTCCGCGAGCCACCGAGAGTAGAACAGCTCCCCTACCATTTTCACAGGCCTTTATATAATTAATAAGAGCCAAACTGGTTTCCGCCGAATCTTGTGTTTCGATGAACAATAATTTATGCCTCTGAAGTTGATACACAACTCCTTGATCATACCTATGTTCAAAATATATATAATTAGAAATTTACAAAATTTATATCTTATTAAATACATAATATATACCAAGCAGCCACTACAGATTCCATGTATAAATACGATGTAAAAAAGCAAACTAAGCCATCAGGCACTGTTCCAGCAAATTCGACCAATAATTGACCATAATTTCTTATAACAGCCACATCTTCTCGTGTCTCGTATTTTGACGAAATGGCTACTTGATCGTTACCTTTGGCGACAATCTGATATTGAAAAGGCAAAAAACAGATAGACTTAATAAAATATTAATATTTATCTTCACAAATTCAAGTAAAAAATATTTTCTTTTTAACTTACCATAGGTAGAAGGCACGGTCTAGCTAATGTCATCGTAAATGACGACATTATAACCGGATGAAAGTTTAAAATTTTAGGATACATATCCAATGGAGATAATGTCCCAGAAGTAATTATTACGGATTGGAATCTATCGAATATAGGTTTGATAGCAATAGAAGAGTCTAGACAACTAAAATGTAAAATCGGATTCAACACTGTCGGCGTTTTATCGTCGAATGGTTCCACTATAATGGTGAAACCATGTGTATATGTGGAGATTAATGTTGCAAGATGCGTCACCAGAATTATTGGAGAAAAATCTGTTAGATCTGTTATCTCCATAGTACGTAAAAGAGATGCTAATCTTTGTGCGCAAAATCGCAATGGTTTCCGTTCGATAGCAACTTTTGTTTGGATATCTCTTAAAAATGCCGCAGGTGATTCCTGCACGACGTGTTGAACGCGTAAGCGGGTCTTTAAATATTCAACAAATCGTTTCAAGAAGCTAACGAAATGCTCAGCATTTCTTATATTACCTGGAACAACTTCTGCAAAGAGAAATTTTAATGAAGAAAAAATTTGTTTTCTTAAGTATCTCGTAAGAAATATATGATTGATTAGATTTTAAAATATATAATAAATGTGGTCATTTCTTCAACCTTCAAGTATTTCATTCGGTAAGATAGGATTGGCTAAAATAACATCAGTTTCTCTCTGGAATTGAGCATCTTTTAATCCTTCGACCAATCTTTCATATTCTTCCTTTAACTTATTTACATCGACTTCTCTCATTCTATATCAAAATACAATTAATAAAAATTTCTGTATTTAAATCAAGTATGATTTTGAAATACTTACTCGGCCACAGTTTTTTCTAAGAGTTGTATGTTGGCTGAACTTTTGTCCATTATCTTCCTGTTTATCTTTACACTCATAGAATCGATGCAGACATTATCTAAAATTTATAACCTTTTACTTGCATTGCAAATTACTTGTATTGCAAATTATTTGGATATCAAACTGTAATATAAATTCTTATTACCAATGTTATGAGCCTCATCAAATATAACTACTGAACTCTTGCTTAGCTCTTTGGATACACTCTCGGCGATCTTTGGATCCAATAAATAATGATAACTGTATACGACAATCTGTGCATGCAAGATCTAAAAGTTGAACATAGATTACATCTTTATATCTATTTTAAATATGAAATGTATGCACAAATAAAGCTTCATCAAAATTCTTACTGTAAATCTTGCGAGAAAATATGGGCACCAGTTACGTTCTTTCCCATATTCTTTTAAATCATCAATGGAATAAATACCAGAAGGAATAATTTGTTCCTTGCCTTCCATATCAAATCCTTCATAAAAATTGCAAATTGGAGTAGATTCATCACAATTGTGTCTTTCTCGTACATATGATGCAGTAAGAGAGTGACAGCGGCCATCCACAATTTTACCTTCTCGCTCTCTACTGACCTATGAAAATGCAATTAATTTTAATATATAATATTTTGTATACAATATATTTAGTATATAATATTCAATATACAATAAGTTTTGTGAGAGAGAGAGAGAGAGAGAGAGAGAGAGAGAGAGAGAGAGAACAAACAGTATGCCTTAATTACCTCGGGATGAATGCACATATTTTTACGTGAGCTAAGAACTAAACCGACAATTCTTGGTTTGTTATTAGTTTCTTTCTCATAATAATCTATGAGTTTCTTCAATTCCTCTATAACTTTCTCTATCTCTGGCACTGTCCGAGAACAATAAATCAATTTCGTGACATCTAATGGATGTTCCAACATATACGCAACAATAAGTGATAACAATGTTATTGTTTTTCCAGTGCCTGAAGGCATCTCCAACAAACAATGCCCCTAGAGCATAATTTGGCTATTTAATATTTAAATGCGTGAAATGACAACGATGTATAAATAAAAAATAGCAAATACCTTAGCATCCAAGCCACGCTTGAGCTCAAGCATGTATGCATACTGTTCAGGATAAATATAATCATATGGGAAATACACAATTAATCCGTCAACGCTTATCCTGCGATAGATATAGATTTGTATATAAATTATGCGAGTAAACGATATATTTTATTTAATAGAACCTGTCCGTACTTACTTCATATTGTGTTTGCATCTGTCATAAATGTGTATAATATTTATATATTTATAGATAGTGAAAGAATTTCAGCGCCCTTCAAGTTGTATACAATTATCTATTTATCTGTTATTTTGTAATAAATCGACAAGAAAAATTATTTAAAAGAAAAACATAAGAAGATAAATATGAGAGGAGAATATCACAAACAGAACATTACAACCTCTTCTCTATTTTCATATCCTCTCGTGCGAGCGAGCCCGCGACACTTTGAGTATTTCACGCAGACGCGAATAAACACAAGCCACTTTTTTTTCTCTCTGTCGTACGAATTTTTCGAATTGTCGATTGGCTGCAGAATAGAGAATTTTTGGGGAGTAAAAAAAAAACGATAGCGCTACGTTTCAAAGATTCTCAACTGTGATTGGATGAGATATTTTCTCCGTGTACTTTGTTCAACAGAGATTATGCGCATATCTCGACCAATAAGATTTGAGTCTAAATCAATATAGACTCAAATTTTATTGGGTATATACATTATAGTGGAAGGGGTATATCCCTATCATATATGCGCAATGAATCACCTTATCTTTTTACATTGGTATACCCTTCAATCGTTTCCTTTCTTCATGGCTGTATCACTGTGCATGTTGGCCTGAACTTTGGCGGTTCCATTTTTCCGGTGGTCTTCTAAGCACTTCTATGTATTTTGGTGTTCAGTGCAACTCGGTGCACGTGTTCACATTCTTGGATAAAGAAAATAATTTGAGAAAGCGATTGAACGTGTGTTTGTAACTCGTTATGGGTAAACCAGGTAAATTTAATATATAATGTATATTATACTTTAATTTTTATCTCGCAATCTTTGATTATGAAGATCATCGCAGTCGACTGCGTACCGGTTTTTGCCAACGAAGCTAACCTTGATGAAACGAAACGCATTTTGCGATCTAATATTAGATTGGAATATGAAATCGTTTTGATAATCTGCCTCACTAATTTATAGATATTTTCGATTATTTTCGTTTCTAGTGGCTATGAATGGACATTTGTGTCATGTGACGAATACTTGGTCGCGTGGCATGATCGTTTTTTAACTAACCTAACACGTAAAAACGTGCGTTATACGCGTATGATGCTGTTACCATGAATTTCTTTCGTTATTTACATATACATTTCGAAATCGAATCGAAATCGAAGCTCGATTTGGACGATCTATAATTCGCATCAGGATAAAATTGTATTATATACTAGTTTTAGTTTAATGAGTTATGAAGTATAAAGCTTATAAGTATAAATACTTATTAGCAATTATAAATATTTATAGAAAATTACATAATGGTTTTCTTTTAATTATAGCATTTTCGCCAGGAGGTAGAGGAGGAGGCCGTGGCGGTGGTCGTGGTGGTGGTCGTGGAGGTGGTAGATCAAGTTTTGGAGAAAGTAGACCAAGCTTTAAGAGTGGAAGAGGTGGTGGTACTCCACGAGGAGGCCGAGGTGGTCGAGGAGGAGGAAGAGGAGGAGGAGGTGGTTCTTTCAAAGGAGGAAAGACTGTTATAATAGAACCGCATCGTCACGAAGGAGTATTCATAGCTAGAGGAAAGGAAGATGCATTAGTGACTTTGAGCTTGGTGCCTGGTGTAGCAGTATATGGCGAGAAAAGAATCAGCGTTGAGGTAGATGCTTGTTCTCCATAAAAATTTTATTTTTTATATTTTTACATGTAAATCAACATGAAATGTATTGTATAGTCTGACAAACCTAGTGAAAAGGGTGAGAAAATCGAATACAGAGTATGGAATCCATTCAGATCTAAATTAGCTGCTGCCATTCTTGGAGGAGTAGATAATATTTATATGCCCCGTGGAAACAAAATATTATATTTAGGTGCTGCATCGGGTACAACTGTATCTCATGTTGCTGATATAATTGGTCCAGTAAGTACATCTTAATATTGGAGTGCTGTTTAAGAAAGAAAAATCATTTATGCATACATTAGAGCCAGATTTGCTTATAATTGCGAATTTGGTGTCGAAGTAATGCTAGAACAATCACATGCTCGTTTTTTCTCCAATGAGTAAAATACAGTTACTCTAAAAAAAAAAACGTGCGTACAAAGTCTATATTGTTATAAGTATTTGAATTTTACGAAATTGAGAATAAATATTTCAAAATTTTTATTTACATAGGAAGGAACTGTATTTGCAGTAGAATTTTCCCATCGAACAGGAAGAGACTTAATTGATGTTGCTAAAAGAAGGAGTAACATTATACCTATAGTCGAAGATGCGAGACATCCTCATAAGTACAGAATGCTTGTAGGAATGGTAGACACTATATTCTCGGATGTTGCACAACCAGATCAGGCTAGAATTGTTGCATTAAACGCGCAGCATTTCCTTAAGAACGGCGGACATTTCGTCATTTCTATTAAAGTAAGATATTCACAATTAAACTATAATATTTCAAAGTACTTAAGCTTAGAGATTACAAAGCATAATAATCTAAGAATTGAATAATGATGAAGATAAAATTAAGATAATAAATTTAGTTTTATTTTCAAATTGTTTACATTTGTCTATTTTAGGCAAGTTGCATAGATTCAACTGCTCCGCCTGAAGCAGTGTTTGCGTCGGAAGTGAAAAAGTTAATGGCTGACAACCTGAAACCACAAGAGCAAATTACACTTGAACCATACGAGAGAGATCACGCTGTTGTGGTCGGCGTCTATAGGCCGCCACTGAAAAAGGCTACCTAAAGTTATGTACATAGATACGTATATAAAATTCTTTATTGAAAATAATGACACTTATTGTAATATTTATCTTTTCGCTTTCCTCATACCACTTTAAATAGAATTTATTACACAACGTTTAAGATTTCCTACATTAAAATAAAAGAATATCGAATGGTATTATTGTATATATGAGAATAATTTTATATTAAATACAAAAAAAGATTATATATAAAAGAAACACATAATTATTATATGTATGTACCGTATTTAGATTTTTCAATCACTTGCAAAATAAAAATTATATAATTTAAAGATAAATTGTGATAAAACTAATAAAAACAATATCTGATTTATATTTTTCTAAGTAGAAAAAAAACTGTGTCAATGCATCGTACATTTTAAAAATAAGAATAAAGGGGACAATATAATGTAATATCAACAAATACTTTAAAAATACATTAATAAATATACATAAATATACATCCATATACATATATTTAATGTGTATTTTATATATATTTATTTGGTTTCTCATGTGAAATATTATTCTTCTATGTACAATATGCAGTATCATCTTTTTATATATTTGAAAAAAATATGTGGTTTATTAAATTATTAAAACTACGAACAGATAAAGAGAAATATTACGATAGAGAGAGTTTACATTATTTTCAATAGAGAATGTTCACCGAATTTGCAATAATGCTCGATGAATTAAACTGTGAAATCAATATGTTCTCAATTAAGAATAATGTCGCTTCTCTTCAGAACGTCTATCTATTTTAAGAGAAAAGTTTACAATCGATCAAAACCAAAATTATTGCAAGTTTGACAAATATTTTACGTCATAATTTTTTTATGAATCTTTGAACATTAATTATATTTTATACAATTATCATATCAATACATGTTGTAATGGAATACATAAGATGATACTAGACAATTATAACTTTTTAATTTCTTTTTGACATTGTAATATAGGTAGATTTACATCAATTTAGTGTCAGTATTTAGTGTGTATGTTTCCAAATTTCCGACTGTTTCTAAAACTATTGAACTTCCTATATATTAATAATCCACAATTTATTTTTATATTTTTTCGTAAGATTTAATTGGATCTACTTGAGTGCCTTTAATTAGTTATTTATTAGATATTATAATATTTGACAGATATAGAGATTTTTATACAGAACTACATGTTTCCCTAATAATCCGCAAAGTTCATATTGGTTTATATTTTTCTTACTTTTTTACTATTATTGAGATGTCAAACTTTGTCTTTAGATGTACGATTTAAATTGACAAGTAAATCGCTATTTTATGTCTGAAATAATCTACGAAATAAAAAAAACGAAATAATTGTACATTATTATTTCCATGCCAGTTGTTACATATGTGCGTACATACGTACACAAAAACATTAAAAATCTTAGATGTATATTATAAAAGTATGATTGTTTATAAAAATCACATAAATTTAATAGTTCATTAAGATTGGAATGCAGCATATACGTCCAAACGTGTCCAAGATCGGTAAGAGATACTTTTTTCTATTAAAAATACTTTCTATTTATCTAATTCTCTGTCAATTCTCACAATCAGCAAATATCAAAAGTCATCAATATACTAAATTATCAAAAATCGATGTCTATAATCACATATAAATTTATCACATATAAAGTTAATTTATTGAATGTATCTAATCATCTTATGAGTGGTGCAGATATTTTCGAAGACATTCTCACTGTTGAAGAAACTGTTAAAGCATTACCAGAATCTGTTCAAGAAGCATCAAATCCATCATCTCAACCTCAATCTCCAATCTTATCAAAGCCACTGTCATCTTTCATAGAAAAACCCTTAGAAGAATCCACACAGTCGAAAGAAAACTTTCAGAATAAACAACTTCGTCGAGCAAATGAACTATCTTGTTTCTGCATGTCGCAAACTCCGGAATTAATCGGGTGAATTGATCATTTATTTTTGTTGATTATTTTGTTGATTATATTATTTTCGTCTTAATTATTATTGTTTTATTTTAAAAAAATAAATGGAGAAGCAATAATCATCAAAGAACATCATACAACATTTATATATCATAATTTGAAATGTTATTATTTTTTATTATTTGCCAACAGGGACAAGAAAATAGATGAAATAATTGAATATGTACATCAAAATCTTGAGGAAGCCGGCAAGGTTCTAACAACTTTATTGAACCAGAACATTGAGCATGATTTAAAAAATGAATCCCACATTCAACGTCGTAAAACTATCTCGACGTCTCGGGGACGAAAGAGACGAGGACACAACTAACAATCTGTATATTTTTATATGTTACATATTTTTATATCTATAAATATAATATTTACGAACAATTTTTTCTCCAAAGATTTAGAAAATGTATCTTCAAAAAATTAATGTATTAGTGTTAGTTAATTAGTGTATCAAGTTTTGTGTTTTTCATTATTGACAAATTTTAAAGAAATTGTTTTCTGCTTCTTTTTTTAAAAGCTGACATTCATCAAGATCCTGGAACAATAAATATTATGAAGAATAAATTCTAGAATCCATTATCATGATAATGACTACAATCAAGCTTTCAGAGGACAGAAATACATAGGAACAACGATCAAATTGATTGTACAACGAAACGACTTTCTGGCAGTCCTTACTTCTTCGCCAGCAAAAGTTGGAAGTCCACAGAGAGCAGCACAGACTTTCCTCTTCATCAGGTTGACGCAGGGAATTCGGATGCTCCAGTTGAGGTATGTAGTACAATGATTATAAAGAAAATTACAATATTATCATTGCTGAGATTTGAGATTGAAAAAGAATTCAGAAAAAAATTTTATAAAATTCGATATAAGAATCGAGAATATGCGATGCTAAATTTGTTAATTTTTTTACATATTATTCTTTTCTTTTTACTAATTTTATAGCAGGATTTGTAATTCTCTTTATGTTATATATTTTACTGATGTTTCAGAATCATAAATAAGTATAAAGAATTCAAAATAAAAGTTAAAACAATTTCAGATACTAGAAAATACGGAATTTATTATTCTCATTCGCATATTTGTTTCATCGACGCCATGTAGTCTCGCGTCAATTCTCGATGATCTTATCTCTCACTGACATCAACTTATAGTAATTAATTCACACGAGAAGTGCGTGATTCATTGGGAACGGGTGAGCTGTTCAGTGAGAACAGATACGAGATCTATGAGAGACTAGTCTGGATTTTGGATTGGGGACATTATTTCGCGAGAGATTTGTGTCACGCAACAGCGGACACTTGGTATTCATGTGTGTAGATCAAAGTGCATCATTTGTCCATTATGAATACTTGATTGTCATCTGAAATTTCTAAAATAATGCTACATGCTTCAAATTTCAGCAATGTACATATTATATGTTAAATTATTAAGGGAAAAAAAGATACGCCGAGGAATCTTCTAAATTGTAACATGTAACATATTCCTGAAATGTTAAATATTCTTATCGTTCTTATGTGAAGGAACGTGTATATAGAAAAAAAGAGGAAAAAGTAGAAACAAATAACGCCGTCATTGAAAATATAAATATAACTTTTATATAATATCATCAGAAAAATATTACAGATATTGAATGTTCACTTTCATAGGCATAACTTGAACATCTTTCTCCAGCCTTTCACATTCAGAAAGTAATCGGAGAATATACCGAAGCTCTGTCACTTCAGTCTGTTGAGGCAGGAAGTTTTAAATCACATACTCCAACAAAACATGATACGTACATAAAATAAGCTATGTTATCTTATTATATAGTTAAAAATATCAGTAAAATTCTGTGTGAGAAGCGATGCTCATGGACTAGCCGTAAGCAAGCAAAAAATAAAGTGCAACAGTAGATAACATCTTTGTAAATTTTCACATTCCCAAATAAGATAAATCATTCTCACGTGGATTTAACAACATTTATAAACTTGCGATAATAATATTTTTATCTTTTAATTAACATAGAATACGCAAAAATAAGTTTAATGATATGCAATTCGTGATGCGGTCGAGAATACCCTTCAAAAAAAATGGACAATTTAAAGGTGGACTTCGCCTGGGATATATCTCGACGAATGGATAGGCAAATGCGGTGTATACTTTGAAAATAATGTTTTTCGCAATTCGTCACGATGCACAATGCATGGCTGAAGCAGTGCGCATTTCATGACACTTTCTTCGCGAGTCCTTTTAAAGTTAAGTCAAACTAAAGCGAGATGATCATTTATTAGAGAATGACATGCGGCATTCGATAATAAGCGCATTTAAAAACGCGAAATAATTTTTTCGATATAATAAGTATCCAAATATAAATAAATGGTTTGTGAGATACAATTAATTAGAAAGGAATTTTTTGATAAGTTACATATCAGAATATCAAATATATAACGAAATATCGTTTTCTAGTTAATTTTAAATAATTTAATTTGAGTATATGCCTTGATTTGAAATATTAGAAGTTTAAAAGCTGCGGAAGCGAAAAATGGCTAACTTTTGAAAATATCGTTCCAATTGTCGTTTTAAATACGCTTATTAACGAATACCAAACGTAACGAATAAAAGGAGGCATTGATTACGCAATGCGGATCGACGACGATGCGAAACCCGTGGCTGTCGAGTTTCGCAATCGTGAAAAACGCACGCGTTAAAAAACGTCAAGTATGCCGTGGAATGTTGGCGACGTAAAGCTATGAATTTCGAAAGCTCGCACGGTCGACGCAAATGGACGAAGGAGTCGAGCGCGATCTCTTCAAAAGAATTTACTAATCTATGGGGTGTATAATTTATTGTCAGAAGAAACGCGACGACTGTCGTGTGAGTTTGCGCCTGCCGGGAACCTTCGTTTTAAAAAAATTTTCCTAAAAAACGCTCCTTCGTAAGCAACAGTCGAAGACGCAACGAACGGGGGCTCTCCGCAACAAGATTATCGCTGATCCAGCAGCGATCTTTCGCTCCCATAGATATTCTCTATCGCTTTGAATAATTCGTCGGATCGACGGATTAAACTTCCTCTTCGCTGCCCCTTCACGCCCTCAAGGACGCACGTCGTTCATCGTCCCCGTCGCGACGCGACAAATCGCTCGCGAAATCATTCGCGTCGTCATCATCGTTCCGCGAACATTTTCCGCGGATGATCACGACGCGATTATAGTCATCGCTATTGTCAGTGTCACTCGATCAGCAGTTTGAGCGCGTCCCTATCAATGGCGGACGCCTCGAACGGTCGCCTCTACCATCCGCTATCGCGCTATCTTGGTCCCGAAAAGCGATCATCCCTGGACTTTTCCCGACCGTGCTGTAGGGAAGGGAAAACCGCAGCACGTGGAATCAAGATCGACGCATCTATCTATTTACAGGAAAACAAACGGAATGTACGGGAGGGATTTTCGCGGTGGCGGCGATGATCCCGAAGTCCTACGGGGAGGCTCTGCCAACGAGGTAGCGGTCGGATGTCGGAGAGCAGTCGAGGTGCCATGCGTTGAAATTTACTGGTCCCACTGGTGGCCGATGATAATGACACCGCGACGCGACTCGACCGTTTACTTGTGCACCAGATTCAGAAACTCCTCGCGGGTCTTCGGATCGTCCCGGAACGTGCCCAACATCGTCGAGGTCACTGTCTTGCTGTTGATCTTCTGCACGCCTCTCATTACCATGCACATGTGCCTGCAATGTATGCAAAAGAATTTTTTTCCCCTCTGCTTCAAACGCAGTGCGTACATGCGCGTGCTGTAATTAAAATCGCAAAAAGAAATCGTACCGTTAGATCTCGCGTTACAAATTATCTCGGATCTCTTTCCGAGCCGTCGTCTTTGCGCTCAAGAGATAGATCTTATCGGTTCGCGAGCGGGAAGATTTGATTAAATAATGCATATCGTATCGCGAGCGACTTTTCTGGGGAAACACGCGTCCGCCTCGTGTCGCGACACGACGATCGCCTATCGCGTTCGTGATGGTTCTGTAATAACTTCTGTTATCGGTTTATCGTTCTTATAGTAAATAAATCGGCTTATTTAGTCAAACGATTTATCCTCGCGGCGCGGACGAACCGAGGAAAAATAGAGTCTGTAAATTATTTGCGCGAACCGGCGAGAATAGCGTTGGTTCTCGCACGAGAATAGCATCGCGTTAGGGATTATTAATTTTCGGAAACTCCTGCGGAATAAATAGATCGGCGTGACGGCGGTAAAGCAGTGTTATGAATTAATCGCGTTGGTAAAAATAGCGTCGGCTACAGTCGAAAGTAGAGCCGATAATGGCATTATTCGCGCGAGAAGACGACGAAAATAATCCTGATCTGCCGGGGAAGAGAAATCCTGGCAGCAGCATTTACGAGATATTAGCGTGAGTTGAGCGTCGTTCTCGCGAGATACTTCTGTTATCGTCGATATCTCAGATAGCACAATTGTATATCCGGAAACGCGCGCGTGGTGTGGTCTTTCTGAATAATTCACGATCGCGTCGAGCGATTTCAATATTAATCACGCGACGATTAATAACCCCGGCCGACAATCGCGCACCCCCGCTCGAGATTTATCGGTCGCGCTAATGCATACGCCGTGTAACAAACAACCGGATCGTTACGTGAGTGCTTTAATTATGTACAACGTTCACGCGGCGGAACAAGGTCGTGTTCCTTCGCGATCGTTCCACCTGCGAAAACTATTCCGCGGCTGATTGAAAGGAAAGCGCGGCTTCAACTGGTAAATTGGCTCGATATCGCAAAATATAGCTCCAACTATTTATATATTATACTATTAATTAATTATCATCTTGTACACACATTTATTACGACAAGTTGCGGTTATTTCATAATTATATTTCAATTATAATATTTCTCATCCCCGCATTCGATCTTTCTTTGTGCGCAACGTTATTTTAAATAAATTATTCATCGCGGTCGTTTTTTTTTCTTGTGATTTCATTTATTTCAAATGATTGACGACGGAATGATTGCTACGTTTCGTAATCGCATGGTATCACTGTATTTCAATTTGAATATATTATAAAATTATAACAACAGAAAGAAAAAGAATACAGGCAATATTCAGCGATAGAATCTTAGAGGCACCTGATGATTTCTTTTTATTTTTGAATTTATATATATAAATTCAAGATAATTGCCGTGTCACCAATCACGTGCCTTTATAGCAATTCAAAACCAGAATTAAAGTTTTCCCTTTAATAAATAGGTAAATAACGATACCGCCTATCCCCTTCATAAAAATACTTTATACATACACTCCCTCAATCACAACGGCTACTCCCGCAGGTTGCACAGCCTTCGTGACCGCTATCGCAATTTGTTTTGTGAGTCGCTCCTGCAGTTGGAGTCGTCTGCTGAAGATTTCCACGATCCTGCGGGAAAGACTTTTCTAAATCATTCTGAGAAACCGTCTAAAAAAAAATCTACCGTTAAACTCGAGGCTGCGTACATGCAAATATTGTTCCATTCCAAATCCATTATCCAGAAAGAGCTTGTAAAAACTACTTGGAAAAAAAAGATGGCTTTGAAGTACGAACCGTCGTTCGAACAGCGCATTGGAATGTCATCGTGTTTCCATCATCGACCATTTACTTGCTTTTAAGCAAGGCATTTAACAAGTAAACGCGAACTCCGGGCCGTTATGCGCGTGAAAGTGTATGCGATCTTAGGAGACCAGCCTCGTCATATTCTTTCTTTTAATATGTCACTGATCAAGGCCAGGACTAGTGGACGTGCAACTCGACGAAATTGTTGAGGCACCGCAAGTAGGATGTGGATTCCGAAATAAAGAAGAGGACTTTCCTCTTGTTTTTCTAATTTACGCGAAGTTTCTCAGTTTCTCGCGCAATCTTATGTTTTGAGAAGAGGGAAAATTTTGCGTGACACGTTTTATCTCAAATAAGATTGAGGATTATATATTAAAATATAGACTTCTTCAGAAAGTGAAAGATAATACAGTTTAATAATAGTCTTTATTTTATTATAAATTAAGGCTTTTCATCGAGATCCGAATGTCAAGAATTTAGTTTAAAAGACTGAAATCTAAGATCTAAGATGTTTATCGGCTAAAATTATCATTACCATAAATGGTTTTTACACATGAGGGAACAACACGATAAAATCGCCATTAAGTTGTTCAGCCAAGTAGAAGGGATTAACTTTGAACCTTCAATCGCGAATAATCTATACTTAATATCGAGTTAGTGTCACGCTCAGTCGAGTTCACATCACGATTCGAATTCAGTAGATCTAGCAAGATTCTTAATTAACGGTTATTTAGCGTAATTACCTGGCGAGCTTG
The DNA here is from genome assembly GCF_055798465.1 of Pogonomyrmex barbatus. Taxonomy (NCBI): domain Eukaryota; kingdom Metazoa; phylum Arthropoda; class Insecta; order Hymenoptera; family Formicidae; genus Pogonomyrmex; species Pogonomyrmex barbatus. The sequence goes on from NW_028297138.1 coordinate 12,530,361, forward strand.
CTGAGACCCAGTACCTTCTTGCAGGGGAGGTAACCAATAGATACGCGCCCATAAAAAGGCACCAAATGATGTTCGCACATGGAGAACATCTCGATGTCCTTTACAACCACCATTTCATCGTGATCCTCATCAAATACCGCATCGTTAATTACATCTGCAACAATTAGAGTTTTATTCGTTATTTTTAAGTCATGTTACGTAACAATCAACGTGCCCGAATATAAAATTCTCCAAAGAGTTTCGAATTGAATTTGTTAAAATTATATTTTACGTAACATGACGAGATATATTGAGGAACTTCTTTGTAGCGACATTCAATTCTTTTAACTTATATAAAGAAACGACTGAGAGCGTTGTCTCATGAAAGAAATGCTCTTTCGTGCCAGCAAGCGGGTTATCCTGGCTGTGATTTATCCGATATTGACCTACTTATTGCACCATAGATTTTAGTGTTAGTGCGTACATACGAGCGGACAGTCTGTATGTGTCTGCAGCTAGATAATGGTGGTGCTCTCCGCACGGTTTCCACGGCAACCTTAACAAGAAACACCCTCGCTATGACCGACGAACGATGAATGAAACCGGATTCATTTAACCGGTCAGTTATTCGAGCTCAATTTTCCAAACGATTCTCTCTCTATTTAAGACTGGCGCTAATTAGAATCTCATCGAACTCGATATGTAATCATTTCTTTCCACTTCCGATACAAAAATGCATGACTCTCACGTATCTCAGTAGAGATACGTGAACCTTACTTCTCACAAAGCGCACGATTTTATTTCGTGATGATTTATCGTATGATATTTCCCAGGAAATGCACAGCCAGACATCTACCCAGCGGTTCGCGTCACACGTGGAAGTGAAGCAATTTCCTCTACTCTATTTCTGTGCCAGGGAATGCTCTTTGATAGCAGAGTTCGATTCTATTCTATGATCCCATAGCTCAAGCGTGATCGGCTTGACCGATTCGACTGATTAATTTTTACGATCTGCCACGCGTACGGCATTTTGAAAATTCTATTTCATTGTGAAATAGAAATTCCGTAGAATTTATCGATTGAAAATATATATATATAAAGTATGGCTTGTTAAGAGGAATTCGGGCGAGCGTGCAATAGGCGAGATAAAAGCCACAAGTGGAATTGTCTGCGCGAGGGGTTGATTCGATCAGGGCGGTCGAGCTTTCGTACGAAAGTGCCCCTCGTTTCAGATTCGCCGGGCCGCATCGTAAGTGCTTATCTCGAGGGTCTCTCCGCTGTTCAAGCTAAGCCGAAGTGAATTAAAGTCCTTCGTCCATCACCCACAGGTGCTCCTTTCAAGTAGGATCGTTGGAACAATATCTGATTATTGCGAGCGATTATAGCTTGACGTCGACTCGAGAAGAAAAAGAAGTAATTCTTATCTTACGGTCATTCGAAAATTATTTTAAAAGAAAGATATCATCATATCATCTTGATTTTGCTATTATTAATAAAAAGCGAGCACGTTACTCAACATGAGAATTGTCAAAATATAACAATATTCGCGCTATTTAATACATACGCACTAGATTCTTTTCGCTACGAAATTGTCATAGTAAGGAAAAATATTCCATTTGTCATATCACTCTAATGACGCGTCGGGACTTTTCTCTGAATCTCTGCAAATCTAGCAATTGTTCCAGCGTCGTGACATTTATACCGAATGTACGTGACATGGGAGAAGAAGGGAGAGGAGAGAGAGAGAAAAAAAGATGAAGAGGATTTTCCTTTCAATCCGTGCCTCGTGCGTCCCTGAGAACCCCATTTATACCAAGAGTTTTACGCTCTCTTTTCTGTGAGTCGCACTTAAATCCCACCCTCTCCATTCTTTTCCTCTCTTACATTACCTTCTGCAATAGAGAACAAGTTGAAAAGAAAAAAGACGAAAAGTGCGCTACTTTCACCGAGTACAAGCGCACCTCTATAATTCCACGCCGTATTATTCGCAATAAAAGAAATCGAGTTACCGCGCGATGATTTCTCAGTTAATTACTTAATTATTCTCGCAAGCCCTAAATTGTATCCTTGACTTTAACCACTGCTTTACTCCACGCTGTATATTCATCATCTAGGAAGATCTAATACATTTTGAATTTTTCCAATTTTCAATTTGCGAGAAGCTGCCTCTTCTCTTTCGTGATTATTCGAAACTTCTCGGAAAAGTAACTCGTTGTAAGCTTCGACAGCTTACATTGTCTCTGACGTTTCTTTAAATTATTGCTCATTTCATAAGTTTGATATTTTATTTATTACGACCGTATTTTTAACGTGATTGATGATGATAACATTATGGGTTTATCGCGAGGAAATTTCAAATAGCTTTAAAGAATTTTCCAAGAAAAAAGGTATTGCAATACAAGACGGCATATACAATTTCAAGTATCATATATTCTTAGATATTCATTTTTTAGATAATGCAGTTATATCAATATGATAAAGTATAACATATGTTGTGATAAATATAATTCTTTTGTTATCGAACTTTCGATTCTTTTTATCTTTACATCCCAGCGTCTATTAAAAAGATTATATAGATATTAATTATTTGATTTGACGATTTAATTGATCTTGATGCCTTTCGACTTGCCAAAGTCAAGAGCATCGCCTGCATGAAATGAAGGCCTCCTTCAATAATTCTGTCGATCGTGAAACGATCTGAAATACAATGATTCACAGTCGCGACGGTATTTAGAATTATAAGACTGGCAATCGTCGGACGATCGGCAGCCGTTAGCAATAAACGATGGATCGCAATTGCGTGTAATTGCCACCTATGTGTAAAATTCATTCTACACGGATCTTTGAGCGCAACCTTGCGCTAACCGACCGTCAAATCAAGGCTGCACTATTTTCTCAGTTTCTCTTTCTTTTTCTACACATATACACCCGCAGGCGCATTAGTTTTGCAATGTTCCGCAGTGCCGACTGGAGAGGACAGCACTTTAAATAATTTTATGATTGACGTACGGAATTCCGATTTTAAAGTGTTTTCTTTTTAATTGAACGTGTTGCGTAAGAATTGATTTATTATGACTAACGAACGTTTCTTAAAAATTTGTAACTGAAATTAAATCCATTATTTCTGTAGCAATATATTCTGTAGCATACATATTTTTCAGATTAGATTAGATATTAACATTATTCTTATTTTGATTAGATTAAATTTAAACAAACATTATTATTTTGCGGAGTGATTTTTTTTTTTTTTTTGAAAAATTTGAATTTAGATATGAGAATATGGGCAATCTAATCAGGTAGAATCGAATAGAAAACAAGCAAATATTTTTATATTAGGCAGTGGAACTATGAAACTCAAAAAATCGATTTTAGAAACGATATTTTATAAGATACGAGACACAAATTAAATGGTAGAATCAGAAAGAATTTTCTCTAGGAAGATCTAATTATTGTTCTATTTAATAATAATGATAATAAAACTTACCCTCAAGACTCTGATCATATCCTTTCGTGAAGAAGAGCATGGCTTTCGCGGCGCGTTCCGGAGTTTTCAAAAGTCCCTGTCGTTCCGGGTCTTCGCCCAGCGAGCTTAATAGTAGCTTGTAACTTCGCGTCATTTCCGGTATCATCGCCTCTCGCGTCGGTGGGCGGTGGTCCAGCTCCAAATCATGGTGGAACATGCACTTCTCATGGCCTGAAACGCAAATGAAACGTAACGTCGATTAGATCGGAAACGTAACGGAACGACCGCGTATGCGGATCTCATTTTCCCGCCCACAATAATCGAGGATTTTCGCTAAGTGGTATATGTCGGACGAACAACATTTCAACATCTTTGCTATCGCGTGTCATGACCCGTGAATCGCGACCCGTGCGCGTATTCGCGTATAAGCGGAATAAACTACGTGCGGTCACACCGCGCGATTGAATGTCTTGCACTCATTATGCGAGATAAGACTCTTTCCCAGAATAAAATGTTAACGACATACCAGCGTATCGGTAGCAGATTCAATCGGATATTGTAGCAGATCGGAATTTACCCTTCGGAAAACTTTGCTGACATAATCTGACAACGGACAGAGAGAATTTGTTATCTTTCGACGAAGTAGAATATTTCTATTATAAACAGTTACGAAATAGTAAACTCTTCTCGCTTTCGTCAATCTGTTATCGCATATCATCATACTTAATAAATGTTCGTAAAATTTGCTTTCAACGAATTTGATTGATTTCGAGTCCGCGAAATGGTTCAACAGTCCGATTTATTATCTTATATCTCGTACGTGGATGACGAGTCAAGTTTGACGTACATTTGAGTGGCGAGTTTGTCGCTTTCCGCGATTGCTGCGAAACTTTTCTCGATTCTGAGATTTTCACATTACAAATCTCGTAGAAATTGATGCAGCACGAGGAGTTTTCTTCTGTTGACTTCGGTTTTGCTTGTAACTGTTGACATTTCATTAGTCACTGGGATTCAATGACCGATTCGATCGATTTTCACAATAGCCTGCGAAGCTCATCGATTCGCACATTACAATAATATGATTCCCCCCCCCTCCCCTGACACGTCACATATAATTGAGATGAATTAATTAACGGTTCAATCGTTTGAGCGATCTATAAGAATTTCGTGCGCGCATCCGATGATCGTTCTTCTTCGACAAGTCGATTAAGAAAATTGTTCCATCGTGTGAGAACAAAGTGGCGTGCGTGATTAAAATAGTACGCGTTTCCATTTCGTGTGCGTAAACGGTGCGTAGAAAGTGCTCGGCAAAACAGATTCAAGGTTTCGCGTGCAATATTATTCATGGACTCGCGAGCGATCGGCTTCTCTAAGACGACGACGATGACGACGACAACGACGACAACGACGACGACGAGAGAAGCGCTTGTTCACGTTGGAAACTCAGTTAGCCCACCTCTTCCTAATGAACCGTGCCGCGTAATTGAATCCAGTGTCGACGACAAAGCGATCATTAAAGTCAATGCGGAAAATTCGTTCAATACGATATCGAAAGAATTTCGATTATAGAGCGTTAATTGAGCGAAAAATGATTTGACATTTGGAGAAACTAAGTAGCGACGGCAGAGAAACTTGTTCGTTTTCACATTTGATACGCGGCAAAAATGACGATTCTGTTGCGACAATAATAATCGCTTTCTTTGTACGTTAAAGTAATGAAATATTCATAACGTCCGTTATTTCGAAAGTATAGTTCACGAGAGATAGCGTTTTAATTGTCGTGAAAATGGAAACGTATCCTTTCTTTTACGACTAAAAATGACTAAAAATATCTCTGCGATAATTTCTTGCAAGGTGAATCGACTAATTACGATGACGTAGTTATCTAAAATCGTCTCTTCATTTCAGGTTTTCGAAATATAATGTCGAACGGTGTTCTTACGATCAAGCATCGATTTCTTGCGAGATTCTTAGAATCGCGATTTTTTATCGTCATGCTAAACTTGTAATGATTTACATTCCTTTTTCTGAAATTTTTCTGATATCACCTCGCTATGTATCACATTTTCATAAAATTACAGTTATATTGCACATCACTGTAACTGTATCCCGACGATACCTTGCCCATACTCGTTTACTATCTCAAGATCACCGCGGTGTAATTAATATGGGAACAGTCGTTCCGGCGGCCGTTCACCAAAATTTAGCACGTGCTGATATTGAAAGAAATTCTCGGACTTTTCCTTAAACACGAAGCATTTCTCGTTTATAAGAGCATTTAATTTATATATATATAAATTGTACATTGTAATCTATTTGGCACGTTAACAAACAATATTTTACATATTATTGTATATATAGTGATTTATCAACTCCTAAATGATAATTAATTAATTTAATATCTATAAAATAAAAATATGACTGACGCGAAGACATCTATAAAATTAAAAGCGGTTATTAAAACAGACTTTAATTTTGTGTGTGATTAATCCGGGAATATCTATTTCGTACCTTTTCAGATTCAGATGTAATATTTCTTTGATGAAAATTTCATGATTATCACTACGTATTAATTTGAAGTAAAAAAAAAAAATATGTAGAAAAATATTTCCCCAATATGATATGGAATATTCGAGTGAAGTGTCAAACGCTAGTTTATATTTAAATTACTTTTAAGCGTAAGTATCAACGGAATTTCGTAAAGTCGATTTAAGTCTGACGAGATACGAGCGAGAATTACGTAGACTGTGTTTACGCCTACCTATCAGCTCAAAAAACATTAATTATTAGTACGAGGTAATGGTTACACGTTTTATTATAGTTATTATAATAATTCGCTTGTTAATTTGATATCTTTCACGATTCTTAGAAAGAACGTGTTGATTGACAAAAGCTGCAATGTAAAAGATTTTGCATTGAATAGATAAATTGTATCGGAACAAATTGCAACTAATTAAATTTTTCAAAAAATTAATATTATGAAATATTTTTTCGTGATAAGTGATTATTCAGTATTAAAATTATCACAAGTTATGGTACCTTTCGTCGTTGATGTACGTGGTGTTTTGGGTGTTCCGGGAACATCTAAGTCAGTTTTTTCGATGTTGTCGCCCCACGAAACCGCCCTTAATGGTAAGGGTTTCTTGATCATTATCGTCGAATTGTCGTCTTCGCCATCGTACATCTTCAGCTTTGCGCATTGGTTCGATACCCCATTCATGATTGATAATCTTTTGGTTCTTGTTCCGATTAAGAATGTCGGGAGATTTCCAGAATGTTAAGCGCTGTAAAATAATATTGGAAATTTCCGAACTGTCAAGCAATGCGAGATAACCGTACTAGAAACATATTATAAGAAATAAGCTGATGAAATAAATGTAACTAAATCTGAAATTAATAGATACGATGTATTCTTATATAAATACTCTCGCGTTATCGAACAATATTAAGAATAAATATTTCAGTATTAAGCAATACATAAATTAATATATATATATATATATATATCAATATATATTATGTCATTAATGATGAGCAATTATCTTGTTAATTATACGAGGATTATTTTTACAATGATAAAAAAAGAAAATAAAGTTTGTCTATTCTAAAATTGAAAGAATCTTATAAATTGTTATCATTCCAATATATATTTCAATTTGATATTTTGTTCATTTAACAAAATGTAATTAAAGAGTTCTCTTTTCACTGGACTTTTCATTCGCAGTAACCGCTTGACATTTGACATTTTCCATGTCAAAAATTTACAACAGCTCCGGCCAAAAAATAATTGAGTGCCACTTGAGTGACAAGAATAATCGAATCGGACTTTCCACTGACTCTCTACTTCTATGTTCTGAAATTCTATGTTCGCACGAAATAAAGCTGAAAGATCTCTTCTCTTCTCAAGATCTTTTTCCATTCTTGATCTTCGGTCGACACTTACTTCTAATGCTTGTCGTTTTGCAGAAGGATCAGCGTTACGTTCTACGGCACAAGAAGATCTGACCGCCGGTGAGAAGCAAGAACGTTTTAAAACAGAAGACCGGGAGAAACGGCTACGAGGAGAGAAGCTAGCACCGCGTGCGACGAGCGACGGACGCGCGAAGAAACCGCGACACGAACGATTCTCAGGACGGGCGGAGCGCGACTGATGCGAGTCCGATCGTACGTGGATGTGGATCGAGCGACAGTGGTGGCGGCGAGAGCGAACGTCACCCGCGAGTCCTTCCGAAACCATATATACGCGCACGGACCCTGGTCTCTCTTTTTCTCTGTCTCTCTCTCTCTCTCTCTCTCTCTCTCTCTCTCTCTCTCTCTCTCCTTCTCCTCCTCCTCCTTCTCCTCCCTTCGCTACTCCTACTATATCAGAAAGAGCCGTGAATCCACCTCACGCCGGAAATTACAGGAAACCAGGGAGGGAGGGAGGGAGAGGAATTACACTGCCTCCTCCAATTTTGAACATGAGATATAGTGGATCCAAGTGTTGCATCACCTGTAGATATCGAGCAATTATAAATGCGTAGAAAATTATCAAGATGATGTGTCGACAGAAATTAAAACTTTCGATTTACATTATCGAATCCTAACATTTCTTTCCTTTGCCTCCTTCGCTCGATGATCGATAACGAGGAAATGACTTCACACGACTTCGAGGACCGTCTGATTATTGAGATTCAAGTGCGTCCGGGGATTAATAGAATCACAGCTTTTGTTTTCTTGGATTTCCATCTATTCTTTCTGTTTTATGTATTTTATATTGAATTTATCACTCTCATCCTGTTCATCCTATTAAAAAAGAAAATCGCGTAATTTTATAAAATATGTCGTCAAATTATATAATATAGTTTAGAAAATAATTAATTAACTGACTGATAATTTTGATCGGCTTATCAAATCGATTAATTGATGTCAATTAGAAAAGAAAACTGAAGAATTTCTTGTGAACAAATCTGGAAATTCTGACATAAGACAGGGGAAAGCCCACTTATATTAGATTATTGCATTTCGTTGGCAGGAAAATCCCCATTTTTAGAATACAATCAGAAAAATTTTGATATTAATATACAGAATTTAATATGCAAAGTATAGTAATGTAAAACAGATATATAAATTATATAAAATAGTAAATGTTAAATGTGTGTGATTAAATGTATGATATTCATATCTTATTCATATGCCTGATTATAGTACCTATTTACTTGCAGGGGTTGTACTCGAGATGATAACGTAATAAAGAGAGCACGATGTGATTATCGGGAGATTTTTGATCAAGCGCATTTACAATAACATTTATCAAATCAACAATCAGATATAACGGAAGCAATCGTAATCGCTGTTTTACCCAAATGACGTACGCACGCATGCACGCACGTACGCATTTACGCATGATATTGAAATATCCTGTACACTTAAAGTAAAGGGGAAAATAAAAGAGGAATAGGGTTTTACGAAAGACCCGATTTAGTCGGAAAGTACCTACGTCATGGTGAATCCCGACGTCAAACAACCGGTTCTTACATATGAACATTACCTTTTTCTCACAAGGAAAAAGCAAGCTCAATCTTCTATTTCCTTGATATTTTATTTTCAACCCTTGCAAAAAGTCAACAAATAATTATAAATTTTAAATAATAAACAATCCAAGTTGATATATATTTTTAAAATAACAAGATCATAAATGGCATTAATCGGAAAACAGAGTCTTAGAATCGAATAATTTTTCCTTTCCTTATTTTCTCAATATATACATAATATATACATAAATTCAAATGCTTCATATCGCGAATGATGTATCGTTATAATTACTTGCAACATAGCCCGCTGGCAGGCTTTCATTATTTATCTGATTATTTTATCTAATTTTAGAAAATTTTTAAAATTTTAAATAATACAACTTTCTTGTTAATTACATTTTTCTAATACATTATAAATTTTCTGATTTTTGCGATTTAAAATCATTAATATTCCAAATAAATGATATATATACGAAATAATATTATATTAACACATATATTACGTAGGCGACTTTTATAATCATCATTCACCATAAGATATAATTACTTTAGTTTCGTAGTATTTTTATTTACGTGCCACAGCGTTGTATATATAGAAGGATAATATTGAATCCATTTTAGACAACTTATAATCTGCGTCAGTAATCAGAGGATACAATTCTATTTATAATTTTACACGAATTAGATAGTCTAAAATTTAGTTTCGGATTTTACTGTAAAACGATGTTCTACGATTTCTGTAAAACATCGATTACATCATATATGCAGCAAACGTAACGTAATGAACCAGAAAATCTGATTCGATGTACAAGGAAGATTGATATATTCTTACACAACTGTGCTTCGTATATCATAATCATAACTGGCTAAGCATAAGGCCAGATAATATTAATCATCATAGAGGATTGTTCTCACCTTCGGAAAAACGTGCATTAGAATCGGCCGGCCTCGATATTTTTTACCTGTGCGTGCCTATTTTCTTTTATCATTTAGCATAAAAGCATTCTTAGAACTCAATTCTTCACGAGATACGCGTTACTTCCTACATCGGCATTTCGCTGAAGCAAAAGCAAAAAGAAAAAAAATTTGCGAATCCTTCCTTGTAAATTTTTAATCAAATTTTATAAAATTATATGTTGATCGAACAAGTATAAGAAAAATATTATAAAAATTAATATCGGGACTGAAATTCCTTTGTAAATATTCATATAAATTTTGATAAAGTATTGTATGTATTAATACAATACTTATCATTAATTGTAAATTATTTCCACTTTTTTCAGCGACTTTTAATAAAAAAAAAAAAAGAAAATCTTTCTTTCATTTTTTACAAATGTATGGCATATGCTAAGTAATCGCCAATAAAAATAGGATTAAAAATATATAACATTCATCGCTTTCAAATAATGGAGTTTTCTCGGTCTCTCTAAAGCATATATTCTTTTTAGTAAGCGAGAAAATTAGTAATAAATAAATTCGTCCGCCATTGATTATCGATGCATTAATAATAAATAATTTAAGAGACGTTTTTGGTTAACATATTATCACCAAAACGTGTTATGCATTAAAATTGTGATATGCTTATAATTATTAGTTTAATATAATCGCTAATAGTTTTGTAAATGTTCTTGATATCTTGTATATCTGGTAATTATCGTAATATATTTCCTACACACATTTAATATAATGCATTAATAAAAGGCAGAAATTATATTTGTTATAATTATCATCATATATTTTCGTATTGTAATTAATAAATTTCAACAATATACATCTCATATATATTAATTATTTTCTTTCAAATTTTTTACGAATATGCATCAATAATTAAATATTTCAAAAAAAAAAATATTTTTGATAAATTCCATTCCAAGCGATGTTATATAGAATTTTTATTCAAGAATGAATCATTAAATTATTAAGTATATGTATTAATAGTACTTAGACTATATTTATCAATATATCGTCTTGGCCTTCCAGTTTGAAAATATGTATTTCATATTAATGTATAATATTTCTGTTCCCTTTTATTCTCAAATGGAAATATATTCCTTGTATTAATTTCATTCAATCGTCCACGAAAGTTTTTGTCCGTCTTATTTCTTGTTCAATTTTGGATCCAAGGAAAAAGGGATCGAATCATTTCATTTTAGATTGAAAAGAGCGATGCGTTTTTCGTTGTAATTCATTGAAAAAAGTGTTTGGTTGGATTAATTGGAATTCCGGTTGAAAATGAACAAATTAGAATTTTCTGCTTAAATCTACTAAAATTTTAATTGAGATAACTGGAATTCTGATTATATTAATCAGAATCTTCTAATTTGTCTATTTTCAACCAGACATTTTTCTCAGTGTTTGCTTCCTTTTTCACAAGAAACGCGATATCTTCTGCGAAAATAAAAAAATTCCATAAATTATATATGTATCTCGAGTGATCACAACGATAAGTTATATATTTAATTTATGCGATCGCGATAAATATAAAGATAAAATCGGTTTAAAAAATCAACTAGTTTTCCACTGCGAAAGAATTTTACGCAGTCGGAATCCCCCGGATGACGTACATCGTTCATCAATACGCTGATTATAGGTGATTTCCAAGATTTTTATTAAAATTGTAATTTAGTCTACCTTCCTTGTGAATAATGCGCAGGAACGCCAAGGAAAACGTATGCGATGCATATGTAACACGAAGGATATGTATCATTTCTTCGTTGAAACACCGCAATATTTCCTTTTTAATTAAGAAATTCGATTCAGATTAAACATTTAATCTCAACCTTATTATGTACAAACAATAATTTAAGCTGATATGTTTTTAAAACAACAGAATGTCATCTATGATCATCTTATTATATATATTTAAATTATTTTTATTTATTCCAAGGTAAATATAATTAAATATAATTTTCGTTTTTTTTTTTTAATATACATGACACAAATGTGTGATTCTTTTTATTATAAAATTCCCATTTTACCTTGAATCATTTATCTTATAAAATAATATATATACATGTCTTATATATGATTTTCTTATAATATTTAGGATGGATATGAGGTATGGGGAGGGATTAGGGTTTGTATGCGTGTGCAAAAAAAAATATATATATATATATATATATATATATATTTACACAATTTTTATAACAAATATTTTCAATACATGTTTCTGCTTGTTTTTAAATTATTTTTATTATATATATATATATATATATATATATATATATATATATATATATATACATACATACATACATACACACAATATTATAAGTTTATACAAAAATCACAAAAATAATAGTTTAAAATCAAACAGAAAAACGTATTGAAAAAAATTTTGTCATCAAGATTTGTGTAGAAATTTTATATTTCTATTTCTCATCAGAAGCTATTATCTCAAATTTAATGTTATGTTTATTTATTTGCTCAATCAAAGATGTCTTATCGAATGCAGCATTAGGAGTAAATATTCTGCCGCTATAAAGATATAATAATGAAAATATATATAAAAATAAAAAATTATTTTTTAATTTATTATGTTATAACTTTGTTTAAATTTTCAAAATAATAATAACTCCAGCGTTACATTTAACAAGTAACTGGTAAATTTACTAATCAGATATTTTATCAATTTCATTGATTTTTTGCAAATAAATGTTTTATGATTGTGTTTCAGAGACAAATAACGCTCACCACTACCATGAAAAATTTTTCTGCAGATATATTTTCAGAAACGCAGAGCAATCTACAATAAAGATAGATAAAATACGTTGTTATAATCGCTTTACATGTCCAATATATGCACGATATTAAATTCTATTCCGCTATCTCGCTTTATATTTCACTCTCTTCGATTCGATATTTACAACTTCCTTTCACCCCCCCTTGTTTCATTGTTGTACATTTTGTTGTACATCATTCCTCGCAATTGAATGATTGTAATAAATTATAAACAGCTTTTACTGTCTTGCAAATGAAAATTTGTAGGTAAGCAGGCAGATTCTTATTGCCATCCAATAATGTTAATCAAACAAAAAATAATAATTACATTCGTTTCTGCTTTAATCTGTATAATTTTAAATATGTTTTTTTGCTTCCTCTATATATCACTGTATATATATATATATATATATATCACTATTTACACAAATGCACATGAAAATTGCAAACTCGGCTTCACGCGGACGCGTAAAATAATCTACAAAATAATTTATTTTATACATATTGATAGGATATAGTATTTGCATGCAATATTGATAGATCAATCGTTGATTACAAGCTGACGTACATTCTACAAATCGAGAAGTCCGATTTTTCTCCTTTTTCTATGAAATATAAAATTTTATAAGCCCTTTTTTACAAAAATGAAATATTTTCACTTGCTGATTCTTGATTGGAGCAAATAATTAATTCTTATATTTTATATTTTAATTATCACTTCATAATCACTTTAGATTGCAAGTCGTTTCAGTTGAAAAATATTATTAAATGTTTTATATTTACGAAAGATGTTCTCGGTTATAGATAATATAAAACTTGTATATGAAGGAATCTTCTGCCTTTTTTTCTTCTTTTTAACTGAAACCAAATTGAAGTAGCAAATACTTCCTCATATTATGTTAAATAAAAAAAACGTAATGCTGATTAAGTGATTTAACAGTTCGATACGAACGGAGTATAATTATCGATCTTATGCTAATATTTACAAGTATGTCACATCGGTTATGTAGCTTCAGAATACAAAACTATGATACGTAAAGTAATGAACGCAAAAATAGTATATTCTTACCTATCTCTATTTTTTTTTTAAATCACAAACGCGTCAGAAGACTATCGAAAAAAGGGTGCGATATCCAAAACTGTATTTCCGTTGTATTTTGATTTGCATAACAGATTACGTTCGGTGATTGCTGGATTAACACACTAATTGTCCCTGCGATATTTCGGTAACAAGTGTAAATAGATTGATTCACAATACAACTTTACCGTGCATACCGGACAATTCTGTATATTCTCTGTAAACCATAGATGTTCTTTTGGTTTCATTTTTAATAAAAATTTATATATTGATGATTAGATTTTGTACAATTTCATATGGACATCGTGCTACAACGCAACTATGTCCATATATCTACTGTAACGTCATTAAAATCAGATTGTGTTAGCATAGAGTCAGCTAATATGGTACCCTCATCTGATCCTCAGATGAAAAACAGTCAAATTATTAGATATCACACTCGAGGTGATTATGTGCGCGAGCTATATTTTTAAACTGAATATTGATTTTATGATATAATATATATAATAATGTAATCATTTTATGATTATATAATTATAATTTTATATATAAAATCAGTGGAAAATGCAAAATATATGCGCGTAGCACGGAAGCAATTCACTTATTTTATGTAACAAAAGATGCAAAAGATACAACTGAGGATGCGGCATAATTGATGATATCAATCTCGAGAGTAGTTTAAGTGTAGCCGTTTAGCGTTGTAGAGTATTCTAGAGCGCGCGACAGTATAGAGTATCAAGATTTTTGAAAACATTGATTTATTTATGCATGTATTGACAAAGTTATAACGCTAATAAGACCATCAATTAAACCGCATCCAGAGCTAATATTCTGTACAAAATATTGGCTCAGAGCTGTATACAATATTAAAAAATATACATATTTGTAATTCCAATAATGTCATCGTTAACTAACTTTTTTTTCATTTGCACGATGATAAAACCGAATTCGAATATTTAAAGTAAGATAGAACAGTTTTACTAATAAAAAAAAAAATGTAAAAAGTACAACTGTGCTTCGGAATTGTAGAATCCAGTTATAATTCTTCATAATTATACATATGAAAAATTGCAAAATAATTTTAAATAATTTAGTAATTAGTATCGAAAATTGAAGAAAATCGTACCGATATACAATTCTCATTAATATGTACTTAAAAAGAAGCAAATACATACTGTTTGCTCGTTCGCATTTTTCAACATTCCTCGATGAATTCCAATATACGTTTTGATATATAAAAATTTCTTTTCTTATTATGCACTGAAGATATAATTCGATCTCCCCCGTTTTTCTTTTCTTTGCACAATCTATGTATCTGTTTCTAACAGGGAGTACCATACACATCCTAGACACATCTTCGACATCATTATTATTCGCATATAATAAACATCAGAATAATTTTTTATACATATAAATACAGGTATGGTGCATGCTCACAGAAACATCGTACACCGTGCGCTCAGTATTTCTCCCACGTAGAGACGTGAGAAAGCAAATGTCATCAAAAACGCTTCCACTCGCAGCAAAATTATACACAAAACGGTTTGGATACCGTGTCACAACCGAGGAAGAAAGAAGCACTAGGAATTGGCGTTTGGCGGCGGTGGTCTTCTATCGTAATCTCGTCTGTAATCTTTGTTGGGTCGCCAATCATTGGAGTAACTATCTCCCGCGTAGCCTCGGCTTCTGAAATGACCCGGTGCAATATCCGACGGATAACCACCACTACCACTGCTACCACCATAGCCACCTGGTCCATATCCGTAACTTGGTGGTCCCGACGAATATCGATAATAATCACTAAAATTATCACATATAAAAAATCGTACATATTGAAACAAAGTTCGCAAAATAAATCAAATTTCTCGACAAAACTGTTATTACTCACCTTCTTTTGTCATTCATATGCATACCACGATCTCGATCTCTATCTCTATCTCTGTGATAACCACTAGACATTCGTCCGTAAGGATCGAAGCGATCACGCTTGTGCTCTCCGAATCTGAGACAAAAAATTGAGAAAACAATTAAGAAGCAACCGGTAACAAAAAGAACAAGG
This sequence comes from Pogonomyrmex barbatus, assembly GCF_055798465.1. Classification (NCBI taxonomy): domain Eukaryota; kingdom Metazoa; phylum Arthropoda; class Insecta; order Hymenoptera; family Formicidae; genus Pogonomyrmex; species Pogonomyrmex barbatus. Next base: position 12,546,173 of record NW_028297138.1, read on the forward strand.
ATCTCTATTAATGTTTAATGATTAAAATATTTTTACAGAAATTAAATTCAAATCAAACTAAATCTAGAGATACTGAAAAATATTTTTGACATATATGAATGTAAAAAGTACGAGCTTACCCGTACCTGCCGTCTCTAATATCTCTTCCATCTCTGGATAACCAATGGTCATCTTCCCTACTGCCACTGTAATGTCCCATGTTGTATCCACCATCTCTCCTAATTCTGTCGTCCTTGCCTACATTTATCCTATCAATACCTCTGTCGATATTTCTGTCAGCACCTCTATCAGCACCCCTGTCATGCCCCCTTTCTCTATCTCTATCACGATCTCTATCCCTTTTCATATCTTTGTGCTTCGATTCTTTTTGTTCTTTATGACGTGATGTGTCTGCACTATTAGTGGTACTTGATGTGGAATTTGGCGTTGACGTTATAGGTGTAATTGTAACAGCACCGATAGTAACTGTAGATGTGCTGCTGATATTGCTGCTAACACCGGAAATACTCGAGAGATGTTTCTTACTTTGTGTACTACTGTTCGAGTTCTCCTCGATATCGTCGACTTTACGTTTCGTTGCTCGGCTGTCTTTATTACCGCCCTCCGTTTGTTGCTTGTCAAAATGTTTTTCGTGAGACACTTTTTCACTAGATTTCTGCTAAACAAAATGGAAAATAAAAGTTTCATCCGTTTCTATACTTCCTGTGCAATAAACAAAAAAAATAATAAAATTAAATGCATGCACTACCTTAGCAGTATTGGAAGCATCCTCCTTTTTGTCAGGGCTGGATATCGCACCGCTATTATTGTCGCCACCTTGTTTCACTAGATTCTTGTACATTCTATAAAGCTTTTTTGCCTTGAAGTTCGTAAACTTGGAAGCAAAGTACCATAGATTGCTTTTCCATTCGCTGATTTGTTCGGGGTTCTTGTATTCTGCCAGACATGTGTTGATATGGTTACCGATTTGGTAGAGACACCGACGCGCGCGAGCAACTCGCTCTTCTTCGCTCAGAGACATATCTGGTGTATCTAGAGCCTTTAACGCCTTCTTTACTGGTCTCATCTTCTCTTTACACTGTGTACAATAAAATAATATATTATACTAATAGTTTTTTCTTCATTTCTTGCTTTTTATGTACATTTTATTTAGAGATTGCAAAAAAAATATATATATAAATCTATAAAAAAAAAAAAATGATATTAACTTCATCAAATATTGGTGGATCTAATTCACCAATGACGTCGACAGCTCTTGGTTCATTATTCGCAGTAAAATGCATAGGACCTGCAGTTTGCTTATTCTTTTTCACTTTTTTGTTATCTTTTTTCTCCTTTTTGACCTTTTTATCCCTTTTCTTTTCATCAGATAGATCATCAACTTCTTCCTTAATTTCCTTCTTTGTACTGTTTTCATCTTCTTTTTTGGCTGCCGACTATAATCATAAAACATGCATACATACATATAGATATATTTTATATTTATATTTCATATAAATTCACAATCTCTTGTTTTTAAAATTTACTTTGTCAACTCTGGATTTTGATTTCTTATTTTCGTCTCCAGAACTATCATTATCTTCCACAATTTCTTTGGTAATTGCCGTTTTCTCCTTGGGCTTTCTCGGTTTTCTTATTCGTGCCTGAAATAATTGATTGATTTACAGATGCAAATTAAAAGATATATATATATATATATGTACACATATACACACACATATAAAATACAATTAATATTATAATTTACATTGTATATAATTCTTTAGTACATTACGTTTGTCAAGATATGGTAAGGAATGAAGGGATGGGAAGGATTAGGATATTACCTTGCATTCGGTTTCTAATTGTAGGAGAAAGACATAACCCTGTTGAAATAAGAAAAAAAAGATCGATAAAAAAACATACTCATTAGCATGTAATATTTAAGTAATCTTACCACTCCTAATTTAAGATCAATTTGCTTCTTCAAAATCTTCAAGAGATATTCCGCACGTGCATTCACACGTTTGAGTTGTGCTTTATTGCCATTAGGAGAGATCTTATCCCCGAGTTCCAAATTGATATCTGTTTTTATCGCTTCCCATGAACCCATGCCGTGCTGATAAATGCCCCGTAATAGTTTAGCATCATCCTCAGATGTCCATTCACACTCAAAATTCGCCGGTTTTAATCTATAATAAAAATATTTTTAGTCTTTCACATCTAATTTAATTTTAAATGCTACTTTTTTTTACAATTTTGATTAAATAATAACAAAAAATTAAATAAGATGAATATATTACAAATTTTATATATATATATATATATATATATATATTATATATTATATATTATTTATATATATATATATGTAAATCACACTATAATTAGTTAAAAACTCACTTAATGTCGAGATGCCAATTCGCACGTTGCTCAGGATCAGATGGCAGAGCTTGTTCCAAAGGTTCGAGTTCTTTAATCGCAGCCGAGAAAGATTTCGCATTTACCATTACATTGCCTATCTTAAAAGTCGGTCCTCGTCCCCTTTTACGACCAGGTCCCTTGCTTTCTTCTTCGCTCTTATTTTCTTTTACGGCATTCTCAAACTCTGCTAAACATGCGTCGCATCTAGACATCAATAATTCACTCAAATAGCGCAATTCTGACATTGGTTTTTCTTGTAAGTCAGCATCAGTCGCGATATCATCTAATCGCTTCAAAGGCGCCGGGAACTTTTTATAACTCTTGATAAATCTTCGTATCTAAAAAAAAATATATATATATATATAAAAAAATATAATATATATATATATAAAACAATACGCAGGAGAACAATTTTATATAAAATAAAACATACCTCAACATCAGTAAAACTTTTAATATGCTCACGAGGCATAACTCTTGGTCTACCTCTCTTTTTGGGTCTTTCGTCATCACTACCTTCTGCCTCACTACCCGATTCCTCATCGTCTTCGCTATCATCTTGCACTTTCTTTCGCTTTTTGTCTTTTCCTAAAATTAAGTATTAAATATTAAGTATAAAGTAATATCAATGCATTTTACTTATATATTTAAACATGTGTTTCTAAAAATATACCTTTGCTTTCAAGTTGCTGAAGAGTTTTTCGACTTCTTGGTGGCAGATAAAGATCCTCCATTTCTTTCGATTTTTCTTCTTCTTCCACCTTTCTTCGAAAATTCTCTGGAATAATTTCCGCCTAAAGCACATAAAAGGATATTAAATAAATGATCATTTTTATATATATATATATATAAAATTATTAATTACAATATAAATAATATACTTATTTAGATATTCAAAATCCATAAATAAAGATCAAGAAAATAAAGATTCTTACCCAATCTTTACTTTCATCATCATTATCATTTGGCTGATTAATAGGTTCCAAGTCTTCTTCAAATGCTGTTTTAAAACTAGCAACTTTAAAAGCAGACAACAATTCGTCGCCAACTGTTGTCGGCCCCTCGTCTCTCGTTTCAGCTCTTCTTAATATCTCATCAACATCACACTAATAACACAAAAATACATACATGATATGTGTGTGTGTGTGTGTATATATATATATATATATATATATATATATATATATATAAATATTTTTTATACAAAAAAATATTAATTGTTAATTACATCAATAAGCTATGATATATATTGACGAACTTACAGCTGGTTCTTCGTCTCCGTCTTCTTCATCTTTAAATAAATCTTCGGCACCAAATTTTAAAATAGCAGTCAAATCTTCCTTGTTGAACGGATTACTATTGGTCCCCGCATTTTTTTTATCTAATACTGTCCGTCCGGTTGTATCCATTCGCTGTATCACTAAATGGTCCAAGACCATTTTCTGCTTCGCACGTTCTACGATTTCTTCTTCGACCGACTTTTTGGTAACCAATCGATAGATATTTACCTATTTGTATGACAAACAAAATATAAATTTGATTTGATAAGAGTGAAGCTATTTGAAAATTCATACAAGTGAGCATCAAGTTGAAACAATCGCTAGCGCACCTTATTCTTTTGTCCTATTCGATGCGCTCTGGCTTGAGCTTGCAAATCATTTTGCGGATTCCAGTCAGAATCGAAAATTATCACAGTGTCCGCAGTGGCAAGATTAATGCCAAGACCACCCGCTCGCGTTGACAACAAAAAACAAAAATCTTGCGATCCTTCGGCATTGAAGTGATCCAATGCCTGTTTTCTCAGTTCTCCTTTTATACTTCCATCTAATCTTTGGAATGGGAAATGCCTCCTCTGCAGATATTCACCAAGAATATCTAACATTTTGACCATTTGACTAAATATCAGTACTCTATGTCCTGTGTCGCGCAATCTCACTAATAATTTATCCAGAAGCACTAATTTACCAGAACCACGAATTAATTGCTGTAAATAATTTAAGTTGGACTTTTCCTTTTCGGCCTCGATTGGTTTCGTAAGAAAGGCATGATTGCAACATTTTTTCAATTCAATAACAATATTCAAGAATGTCGTGGTAGAACCCTTTACACCTTTTCGCAACGCTTCATAATTTTTGGTTAAAATCCACTTGTAATATTGTTTCTGCAAAGATGTCATTTCTACTCGTAAGATCTGCTCGACTTTAGCGGGCAAAGATTTCTCGACGTCCTTCTTAACTCGGCGCAGGATAAATGGTTCCAATTGTTTATGTAACTTGGAATATCCCTTTTGTGCAGCATTGTCATGTTGTTTCTCAAATTCTTCCCAAGAAGTAAATCTATATCCAAGCAGTACAATAAAAATAAATACAAAAAATAGTGTAATCATATACTAACAAAATCATACTTTTACATATACTTTATATATCTAGAAAAATAAAAACTAACTTTGTAGGCATAATGAAGTGTAGTAAGGCCCACAGCTCTTTCAAGCTATTCTGTAATGGAGTGCCAGTAATCAATAAACGATGATTGGTATGAAACTCGCTAAGAGCTTTGTATAACAGGGAATCGTCATTTTTTAATCTATGAGCTTCGTCCACTAGCAACACCGCCCAATTTAAGGCACCTAATAACGCTTTATCCTTAAGTACTATCTCGTACGTCGTAAGTATGACGTTAAACTTTAGTCTCTTTGAACCTCGGTAGCACCATTCGTATTCCCTAATCTGAATTTATATAATTTAGTTAGAGAAATTTAGCAAGTATCAAGTATTGCAAAGTGATAAAAAATAATGCTTACAATATTACGAGAATTGACATCGCCCAAGTAAGTGACGAAATTCATGTCAGGTGCCCATTGAGACATCTCTCTTTGCCAGGAAGTCATTGTCGACAGAGGAACTACTAATAAAAATGGCCCATGAAGTTGTTGCGTATGAAATAAATAATAAAGGAAGCATATCGTTTGGATTGTTTTACCAAGACCCATTTCATCGGCTAGTATAACACTAAAAATGTAGATAAATAAAATAGGTTGAATAAATATATAAATATAAATAATTTCAAGATTATTAAAAGTTTTATATACCTATTTTCCTTGCACCAAGAATGTATCATCCAATTAAGTCCATCCATCTGATAATCTCTCAATACTAAGTCTTTCTCTTTGCCCATGTAGGCGGGTTGTTCGTTTAATTGATAAAATTTAGGTCTGGATTTAAGGACTTTACAATGTTTACTAGGTGTCCTTTTAGAATCCTCTCTATCGCGAAATTCTTTTATTTTTTCTGGCCATTTTTTAACTATTAATGTTCCATCTTCCCATGTAGCATCGGCATATGGTAAACTCTCCCATTTACAGAAATAATCGGGATGTTCTGAGTCTGGTTTCTTATAATCAGCTAAACGAAAAAAAAACACGATGGTTCATAATAATTTATATAATAGAAAAAAAGAGCATTAAATATTATTTAATATATTTTTTAAATAAAAAATTTTATACCAATAATTCTTTCGACATTGTTGTAACTTTTTAGAAGATCTTGTTTAAGTTCCAACTGACACTCTAAATAATCTAGTTCTTCTGGTTCAGCATATTCTCTCATCTGCTCGATTCTACGTTCACGTTTGATAAAATTGTCTAATTTCTTCAATCCCTTTACCTAATAAATATAAGATTATATGTATCTCTCGATATTACGATTTAATGAGAGCAAGAAGATTTAATGAAAGCAATATCATAATGCTGTACTTTTTGTGCTTTTAATGATTCCTCCGATTCCCACGTGTTGTGTATGTGAGACCAGCCTTTCCATTTTATCAAATATTGTACTTCGGTTTCCACGTTACTTAAGTCATCGGGATTAGGGTCGCCGTTTTCTTCCACGGCATAGATTGTTGTTACATTACCGGTAACTACAAGTAATTATATCATATATTTATAATTTATCAGTTACTATTATAATCAATGTATTGTGTCACGCATATAAAACCAACCTCCTTTCTTGCCTATCCTCTGTCCCAAAATTTGTTCAATAGTTTCCGCATTGTCAGGCTCTGTTGACGCAGCATTTGATTCGTCAACTTCGACCAAATCCTCGCTATCGGTACCTTCTTCACTTTCCTCTTTGTAACTAACCGCCGTACCCGTTCGTCTACTAACTTGTCTAATAATTAAATATAAAATGTTATTGAATTCTCTGTTTCATATACCTTTTTTGGCAATTTTTGTCGAGACACAAACCTTCTATTATCATCACTGTCAAAGGAAGAATTTTCAGAAGATTCAGAAATATGTTTCTTCCGCACTCTAGTTTTCTCTTTCGCTTTTTGTGCCGCACGTCTGTTTAGAGATTTGCTAGGTGGAGGCCTACGATTTTCAGTTTCATCAGATTCTGAATCCGAACTTTCTGTATTCCACGAATTGTGTGAACTAAAACAATAAGTTAAACACATAAGACGGTGCGCCTATTATATCTAATAAATTCGTATTTATAATTATTTATTGAATGTCATTTAACTAAAAAAAATTATGTTGCTAATTTACTTTTAATACTTCAAAAAATTATTTGTGACTTTCATGAAAAACTTTCTGTATATAAGCAATGTTTTCATACATACAAAAGAAATATGAAATAATTTTCTAAAAATGATAATTAGAACAGAGATAAAAGATAAAATAAAAAATATTTTTAATTATTATTTATATATTATTTAATATGTTCTATAAACATTAAGATATTTATAAAAAATAAAGTTATAATAGGAAAATAACGGATATATGTATAGCAATCCATATATTTCACATAAAACACATAAAAAACTTGATGTCTGTTAAGTTTTTAATAACTTTAAGATATATAACATAGAGAACGAAAAAAAACTGCATTGTAAAAATAAATTGAAGAGTGTAATAAGCAGTTATGTGCAAAACCAAAGTGAAATTCGATTAGTGCAAATGAAAACACTTATTAATATTTATAGTCAAAAGTACGCCTGTATATGCATAAATATATAATATAAATTATACGTAAATAGGGCGATGGGGTAAAAGTTTATTAAATGTGGAAATGAAAGTAAGTAATCTTTTGTTGAAAGAGCGTCAGACAAACATCGCAACAAATTCAGTGATCCACATATTTGATGCATCGTCAGATAACTACATTAAAATTACGCGACATTACGTAACGATCAACGTTGATAAGTTACTGTCGCACGCACAAATTATTTATAAATTTACGTGTAAATATGAATAAATTGACAATAATCCACATGGAAATTAAAAGAAATATAAAATCGAGTTGTTGTATATTGCAAATATACATGAACGGAAGTAATACCTATCCGTATTACAACGAAATGGTTAATGCATAAGATGTATTGATGTAGCGTTGCAAAAAATATGCATCTCTTATAGAATGAAAAATAAAGCCAAAGTTCAAGATATACAGGCCAATTGTACACCGACTAGCTACATCAGCTACCAAACAATCACGGACTCGTCTTATCTCTGAGCTAGCATGTAGCAGTTTATTCGTAGAAATAATATGCAGAATCTTGTGATTGCGGTAGCCCGCTCAGCCGAGTTAGACATCGATCGTTACCGACGAGTCGACCTCTCCTCTCCTCCCCCGACGATTTTGTCGCACTTACCCTTTCTTCTTAAATTTCTTGCGACTGTCACTGTCGCTCTCGCGATTCGTCGCGAGTCTGTCAGGCTCCTTCCTGGAACGCCCGGATCTCCTGATGCCGTATATGTCAGGATTCTCATCCCACTCGCGACTAGACTCATGTTTAACTCTAAGCTTTGCTTCGGTGCTGTGATTCGAGCCTTTGCTCTGGAAGCTATCGCTTTGTGCAGCGGGTGCATCCGACTTCTCCGACTTTTCCGAGTCGGAGCCTGATCCAGAACCGGAACCGCTCGAGGAGCTAGAGTCGCTGCGTTAAAAGCAGCCAGGCAACGTTTTATTTCACTAATTATGTATAGATGACATACATTGATACAGCATCTCGAAGTATTTGCTCAGAATAATTAACAGCGATAACGTAATGTTGGAATAAAAAGAAATTAGATAGAAAATTAATTCAGATAGAAATTACGTGGTAATAATTATTATCTAATATATTTAATTAAGATTCTATTTAGATTTCATTTCCTCTTATCTATTCTGTGACAAGGACAGATTTTCTTTTTAGTGTTTCAAAAAGCTCTAAATAATTTAATTCAAAATATAAAATTCTTTTTTATATAAATTCTGTATAAAGATGTCATTATATAAAAATAACGCAATTATGTATTAATAATATAAATGTATAAAATTTTAATCACACTAATTAAATAAAAAATGTGCACGATATAAAAAATATAAAAAGCTGTGTGTTCTACCATATATGCACATTAATATACTTCAGGATGTTTAAAACGTGAATATTATCTTCCTCTGATTTTATAAATTTTGCATCAATGCATTTCTGTGTACTTGATATGTTGACTATTTAAAAGTATGTCGACTAACGCTACGAATATTACAGCTTATCTAACACTGTATTGATACTCGAGTACAAGGAAGCAAATGTCTTAACATACACGTAATGTAATAAGGATTGTGTGCTCACAAAGAAAAAAAACCCAAAATAGGGTACATAAAGTTAGCAAAATTATCAAGACATTGTTAGTGCTATATGAAGCTGTAGCAATACACAAGTTTGCAAGTGGCACTGATTTTGAGAAACCCTTACACATCAGAGAACCTGATATGCACTTGTACTCAGCTCCAATTTAGCTTACGTTAATATATCTCCGTAATTATATAAAATAAGATGAATACTTATCTCGAAAGTATAATAATAAATAAATATAAACAAAATTGAGCATCTAAATGGCAATTCTTTAAATTTTCGAAACTTGTTTAAAGCTAAACAAAAATCAAACATTTTTATTGAAGTATCTTTCCTACCAGGGAAGTATGTAATCTCGCTGATGCAAGTTCGTGTATCAGGTCTCGATTTTCAGGGAAATGAGCCAAATCCCTGTCCATACCCACCTTTCAGATCCCGATCCCGAGCCGCTGTTGCTGCCGGAAGAGGAGCTATCGCTTTTGCTTTCATTCTCGGAATCGGATCCGGATTCTTTACCGGATTCGGATTCCAATGTTTTCTGGAAGTCAATCATATCGGCCACATGTAATTGCGATTTTACTTTTACGTAAGATATCGTTCGCCGCGTGTGTTGTTTGGAATAGTTCGCCTTCATCTCCCACCCTCCCTCCCAACGCTTATCGCATTATTAAACGCCCTACATTATCATTTATATTAAAAAACAAATCTTTTTATTCTGAACGGATGGTACAATTATAAATACGGCAAAGAATAGCAAGCTAGAAATTCGTGATCGAAGAGAACGGTAGGACTTTTTTGCGCATCTTTTTATTTTCTTTGATCAGTCCGCCAGCAACTCCATTAGCACGAATTCCTCCATTTTGTGGCCGTCGTCCGCCATTTTATCTTCTTAGAATAGCAAAACGCAATATAAGATATTTTATAAAATTATCGCTATCTTCTTATATTTGCACGATGGTTTCGGCCTAGGTAAAAGCGTTAAAAAAATTATTTGCATCGTATAACATTTAATATATTCTTTATATTAAATTTCGCAAGAGTTTCTTCATATTTAACAGGGAAATATTTATCCACGTTCGTTCGAGTATTTGTAAAATTAAACGCAGACGGAATATCTTCCAAGTCAACACGTTTGTACCAGTCTATCGCATACTGCAGTCGCTTATAATGTTGATTGTATGAAAGGAATTTATTTGGAGATGCTCAACAAAGGTTTGGGCACTGATAATGAACAACAGAAATCGTCATTCAACAGATCATATGTTTATTAAATATATTTTAACAACTACATATCTCAGTCTTTAATGTTTGATTAAGATATGTAAATGTATACAGAAAAATGTATGTATAACTAATAAATATATTTATTATTATTATCTAATTTGTAGCAAATTAGGTAAATACTATATGTTATATATTAATTTGTATGTATTTCATTATCTTCGAACAGATCAAACGAACAAATTAAAATATTGTCAATATTTTAACTATAATTATATTAATATTTATATTTATCACTCTTTGTCATAATTATTTACATCTGCAAATCTATATCACTGGTTATAATAATTATAATCAAGATTCTCGTTACAGATATGTTGAAAAAAAGAAAAGAATCCGAAAGTTACAAAAGTAAATTTTTTTCTTGCAATCAATGCAGAGTTTTGTTTGCATACCTACATTAATTGAATATACATAGAGCGTAGGTTCCTTGCTCTCTTTCTGTAACAAACATTAGTGATATATGCTACATTTTCAACCAAGGCATCACATTAGACAGTGATATGTATGATTAAATATTAAAATAATCTATACTGTAGACTATAACATATAGTGCTGACATTACGAATTATTAAAAATGTATGAGAACAAGATGCATTTTTAAAATTATATATTTTTATAACAATATAAAATTTTATATATCATGATGAAAAATTGTATGACTCAATGGAAAAAATTGAGCTCGGATATTGTTAAACAAATAAATTAATTTTAATTTATTCATGGGGTAATGTCCAATCTTATTAATGCATTATGATGGTGCAAAAAATACATGTTGTTAATTATGAGAAATAAAGTGTGAACACAAATGAACGCAATATGGAAGCAATAATTTAACTGCTCACTATTATTTATGGACTTTTATATATCTGTTGTAAAAATCCATGGAAATTTCTGTATGTTACATGCATGTAACGAAATGTCCAAGAACTACATAGTTTTAAAATTTTGCACAATTATCTTCATATTTCTTTGCATAAATATCTTTATATTAATTTATCTAAATGCATTTTAACTAACCCCATTACTGCTTCAAAAATTACAAAAAGCTTTTTACAAATGAATGAATAACAAGTATATAATTGTTTTTGATATTATTTTCATGACATATAAAGACAAATTCCTTATCAAATTGAATTAAATTTATCACAACACACTGCAGTTTTATTCCAAATATTCTTTGCAGTCATAATTCTCACCTCGTGCAACAAATGCAAAAGAAATTTGTATTTAACAACATTCTAAATGACATAAATAGAATTTTCCAATATAGTCGAAGGTTATGAAGCCCCTTGATGGATCCAATGTATCTGTCATGTGCCAAAATTATAGATTTTTTACTGAAAATTTTGAAAAGAACTTTTAAAGGTTAAAAAAGTAAATCATTTCTGACGTTACCCCGATGAAAATGCATCGAAATCACGGGCATTCATCGCGAGAATTGTGTCGCACATTCCTAGACACCAGGCAGGACTGTGCGCGACAATATTCGAGCTCAATTTGCGAAAATGGGTACATTTTCGATTTTTAAATAAGTATGACGCCAGGCCGGAGGGAAATGTGAGGAATCGTTTGCGACGAAAATTAGGATGGTACAACGTTATTTTCTGTGAAAAATGTCAGGTTGACGCGATGTAAACAAACCTTATAGGTTATTGAGGGCTGGGAAAGTGTGTGAAGTCGCGGAAAATTGTGGCGAGGGTGGCAAAAGTTCCTGAGCCCGGACGGTTCGAGAGACCCCGCCCTACGCGTAGAACCCTTTGCGGACAGACATCCGGGGTTTTTTCGCGGTTTCGAGAGGTTTTTGTTGAACGTCGGTACGCGGAAACGCATGTGGCTACGCGATTTGTCCCTGTTCCAAACAACACTGCGGTCGCGACGCGCGAATGCACGCGGACGCATCGAACGCAGGTAGGACGCATCGGTGAGGCGTCCTCGATGAGAATTATCGCGAAGATTAACACGGATAAAATCGCGCCCGAATCTCGGGGGTGTCCGGAGGTTGGCACACTCACCTGCATGGCTCCGTCTACGCGTCGCACCGACGACCCACCAACGTTATCACTGACGCGCGTTGCGCGAATCCGCGTCGATCCCCAATCGTACAGCACTGTCACGCGTACACGTGCTCGCGATATCAGGCCACGTTTGACACCGCGAGCCCCGACATCGTGAGAAACTATGCGAGTATCGTGCGCTATATGGTCACGGACTCGAGAGCCAGACCGCCATTTTGTGAACCCGACTTGTGCTTCTTCGCCCTCCCCCACTCCGCCGTATTCCCGTCATGCAACGCGCACGCCATCTCGTCACCCTTTCGCCCCCGCCACTCACCGCTGCCAATCCCGCGCTGCTGCGGCGCGAGCGTGGCAGCGCATTGGTCGAGATCGAACGGGAGACGAGCCGAGAGGACGCACACGTCGCGCATGACTCAGGCTGGCGTTCGTGCTGTAACATGTGTGCGCGTGCGCACCGGAAAAGCGTCTTGTTGGAGAAACGTAAATTTCTCACGCAAGAAAGACTTGAAAATTTTACACGATGCGACATCGCAATGGGAGGCAAATTAAAATCCGGCAAAATTCATCGCTCGATTTTTCCCGCACAGATCCGACGATTCGCACGCGAGGGATCGAGCAAAATTTGACGTAAGACACGACACCCGAAACGGAAATCGAACGCAGTTCGTTGTACAGCCATTTTGAGTAGTCGCCAACGATTTTACCCAGAATGCGCGGCGTCACATTCCTCTTTTTCGATTATCTTATCGTCGAGTTCTACTTTATGCGCGCGACCAACTAGTTGCCGAGAATAGCGCGGCAGTTTATGAAAATGCCACGTTTTCGTGGGAATCCCCTTACAAAAATTTTCATACATTCCAGAAAACGAGTTTGAGATTGATAGTCGAAACGGTCGCTCCGAACGAGGGAACAATTACGTAACACGTAGACGTCGCGAAAGACCATCATGGCGATCAATAACGAAGCAGTTTTAAAAGGCGAAGGAGAAGGCGAATTTTATGAATTATTGATTTTTTTCGCGAAAATGATTTTACGCTTTAAAGGCTAGAAAATCGCGTAATAATTGTTACCGTGATGACCCGATGTCGATGACAAGACGATTTAGCTATTCAAATCGAAATAAAACGTCCAATGAACTTTCTAGATCGAGGTAAAGACTCTGTCACGAGGGAACGAAACAATTTCAGAAAGGCTCGCAGCGCGCGACACAATGTCAAGTTATACGTACCGTACAGACAACGAATTTTTCGAGCTCAGGAACTCGCGCTTAACTCTAGCACACATTCCTCGTTAAAAGCAGGTAGGAAGAGTCCACACTAACCGTTGGTCAAATGGATCTGAATGGACCGGCTCTAGAACGCCAAGCTGGCCGATGTCGCCATGCAAAGTGCGTAAGCGAGGATGAGACAAGAGCGGAGCACGGCAGGCTGGTTTTCCATTAGGTGTGTCTTCGGACAAGACGACGGCGATTGTGCGGGGAACGGACAAATAGACAGACAGACGGGCGAGTGCCTCTCGCGTTCTCAGAGGATTTCCGAGCGATCGCGTGTCGCAACGTTGCGAAAACAACGCCAACTGAGTGGCGCGCCCCGCCCGTCCTAATGGAAAGCCAGCGCAGCCGTCTCGCAGTCGATGAGACTGTCGTATCGTGGTGAGAATGAAAGACGAAAAATATTACCTACACGTCTGTGACAACGCCGCGCCGGAAGAGGACGAGGTGCCTGCGCTTCCGGTATATGTACGCTGTTGCGACTCGATCGAGAGCTCGATAAGCGCCGCCTTTTAAGTTCGAGCTTAGTGGCGGGTTTCTTTAAATGTGCTTCGCTCTGAAGATGCTTCTGTTTATTCTGAAAGTTATTACAGGTCCATAAATTGAATTAATGATTCTATTTAACAATAGTAAAATATATAAATATATATACATACAATGTATACAGTAATAATATAAAATTATAATTAACAATAATAAGATTAAAAAAAAGGTGTTTTATATAAATTGTGATATTTAACTGGCTTGACTTCATAGACGGATTATTACGAGCAAACGCGTGTTAAGTAATATTCTCTTTACTTGAAAAATTAATTTCTTTTTTGTTTTTAATACGAAAAATTCGAGAAAATGATTCAGATTTAACTAAAAAATTGTAGGAAAATTAAAATTGAAAACTAAATGATTTTTTAAAACAAATATTACACATCTTATAATTTCAACGGTATAACAATTTCGGTATATATTTGATTTTATTTACATAACAATGTTGTTCCCGATTAATATACAATATTAGTGTTATAGGAGGGGATGTAAAACATCGAAATAATTATAAATTGTGGTTAACAATATATATGTACATTACATGGAAAGGCAATTTCAATAGTAATACAAATCATACACGAAAGTGAGAATTATATAGCTTCAACACTAATATTCATACTACTCAGTTACATGTTTCATACACATGTGCCAAGTTTTTTATTTATGAAACGACAACTCAGTCTTATGAACTAATTCAGTTCAAATTAACGGCGTGCCAACGTGATATCACGATGACGAAAGAAAAAGCTGATGGAGATAATAATTGTATATTGCCAGAATTCGCAGAGACAATAATTTTATTAATAATTACCCGTTTTAGATTATGTAAAGAATAAATGATGTGTGTAAATGAGATACTGATTTTCATTGAGTATCGATAGGATGCAAGCACGCTCAAATTAAATGCGTTACTCCGGATCTGGTGTTTTTCCCTCATCGTTTTGCTGTTCTCTTTTCTCCTTCTCTTTCTCCTTCTCCTTCTCTTTTTCTTTCTCCTTCTCCTTCTCCTTAGCTTTCGCATCAGGAACCCAAAGACCACTGTCAACACAACGTTTCATGTGATATGTTGCCTCTTCTTCCGGCATCGCCTCTATCGTTCGTTGCAACAAAGGAATATCTTGCGTCTCAAAACATTTTTGTAAAGACTGAAATAGAAACAAAGAATTTTTAAAAAATCTCTATTTTTTAATATTATATAATGAGACAAATTTTAGTTACCTCTGGAAGACTTTGAAACACTTCAACCGGATCGAGTCCACCGGGACCTAAACGAGCTTTCCTTTCCTCCTCCTCGGCCTCTCTAATCGCATCAGCCACTTTTTCTGCTGCTCTCTTGCGTATTCTATCCTTAAAGGCGTTGAGTTCGTCATCGAAGGAATTCTTATACTCTACTTCGGCATTCTGAATGCGACTGAAAAAGGAGCCGACACATGCCCGCGGGTCAATGTCCAACTGCTTGGACAGCTCTAATATATATTGCATGCATATGCACTGATGTGCAACATGCTCCATCAAATTATGTTTCTAAAAAAATATACAACGAATATTATATCAATTATTATATTTATCAATTATTATATTTATCAATTATTTAATTTCCTTGTTGAGACATTAGATAGTATAGCAATAAAACGATTGCTCGTCAAACTTACTTCTTCCATTTCCAAATTGATACACCAGATGACCAGATAGTTTGCCGTATTCTCGCAAACTAAATATGAATGTTCCTGTAAGAATTTCTTGCTGTCATCATATCTCTTTAACATACCAAATGATTTCAATTCCTTCTCATGCTCTTTAACAAATTGCTTCATTCGTTTCTCTTTTTCTTCATCAGATAGGTCAGAATCATCATTTTTCCTAGGAGGCTTCTTATTTATTACAGTTTTTGTAAAACCATCTTGTCCAATAGTATCTATATTCCATGGTGTCAATCTTTCCTTCTTTTCCATTTCCTTCTCCAGTTCATTGATCTTTTTTTCCTCTTCTTCCAAATCCTGAAGAACTTTTTTCAATGCAGTTAAGTCAGCCGAATCTTTATGTTCAGTTTCTAATTTAGCTAGTTTCTCTTTTGTATCCTTAAGTTTTTGCAATGTTCTAAAAAAACAAATATAACAAAAGTTAGCCTAATTTTATATACAATAGAGAAAACATTATTTAACACATTTAATATATTCTAGTCATACTCTGCTTTCTTTCTCATATGTTCCTCCTGTTCTTTCTTGCGCTGTTCCATTCTTTCCAGTCGTGCCTGATGACGCCATCTGAATAACGATGGCGTATCAATGTTAGGATGCGTATCATCTTCATCGTCAGAAATCTAATAATAAGAATAGTATCTAATAACAAGAATAGTAACTTATCAGTACAAAAATATTTGAGTATATAAAATCAAAGTATTTAAATAATATTATTTCAATTTGTTTAATAAAAAAAATAAATAAAATAGAAATAAAATAATAAATAAAATAAAATAAAATAAATAAAATAAAATAAATAAAATAAATAAAATAAATAAAATAGAATAAATAAAATAAAATAAATAAAATAAATCAAATTCTTAAAAAGTTTATAAGGAATGAGGTAGATTATTTTGATCACCGAGAATTCGCAGTGAGTGATTTATGACGACGTTCTGGAAAAAACGCTCGATTATATATTCGCGATATATAAACTATATTCTAAAATAAGAGAATAAATGAATCGAATCAGATCTTTGAGCAGTTGACGTTTTGACAAAGCATATCAAATTTATCTCCAGTACAAGAGTTACGCGCCGGTCTACGACTTAATTTTGAGCTTCTTCCAGAATATTCCACTGGATCACTGGATCCGGAAGGAACGACCAATGTTATCATTATCATTCTTACTTCGATACTCTTCCATTTGCTGTAATCCACCATCGTATCGTCTGGATGAACCTGCTGTCAGATTACTTCTATACGAGGAATCCCCGAGCTTGGACTAATCCCTTCCTTGTTTTTTCCTCTCGCAACGAATGTCACGCACGGAAACCGCGGACTATCTCTTCTGTCTCTCCAATCGCTCTTGTCGAAACTCAATTGCCGTCTGTACTGCCGACTTGGCAGCAATCGCGAAGAAAGACGAAAGATGGCAGGCCAAAGCCAGATATCGATCGAGACATACGTTAAACACATATTTCTAATTATTTTATAAATATAGAGGAAAAAAATCATCATTGAAAAAATTCTATTAAAAAATAAAAATGTACGCATCTCTACGATAAAGAAAGTTTAATAAACATGACCAAAATATAAAAAATTATTATAGGTTTTATTAAGAAAATTCACGAGACGTGAAACGTCATCTAGAATGCCTTCGTCAGCTGGAACGTCATGATAATAAAGCCGCTGTTATGGCGGGTCAGTTGAAAGAAGAGAGACAAAATGAAATGAGACTTTCAATTGTTGATGAGGAACGAAATAAATGCTTGTTGATTGAGTAATTAAATAATCGACAGTTTTTTTTACATGTATGATTATTTGAATCAATTCCAACTGAGTGATTGATGGTGAACGTTTCAGATAAATAAGTTATACGGGACACGTTCTGTGACAGAACGATTGTTTAACTTTGCGTGTGATTTACTTTGTGAAAAATATGATGGGAATGAGACTGAATGCATTTAATGATACCGGACTTGGAGAACCCGAGCAGGATGCAAATACTGCTCTTATAGAGCTTGATAAAGGTTAATTTGCACTTGTCGATTTTTCTAACCTGCAGTATATAATTATTTTAAATGGGAGAATATTAGAAAAATATTGAGTAATCATATTACATAAAAATTTATTGTAATTACAAATGTGATTGTAGGTTTACGCTCTACCAAGACGGGGGAACAATGCGAAGCTATAGTACGCTTTCCTAGATTATTTGAGAAATATCCTTTCCCAATATTAATAAACTCATCTTTGCTAAAATTGGCTGAAGTATTTCGCACCGGGAGTAATTTCTTACGAGTATGGGTTCTAAGAGTGAGTCAGCAGAGCGAAAAGCATCTGGATAAAATTTTGAATGTAGATGAATTTGTAAGACGTATCTATAGTGTTATACATTCCAATGATCCAGTGGCCAGGGCTCTTACTTTGCGTACATTAGGCAGTGTAGCGGGCATTATTCCTGAAAGGCAGCAGGTAAACCAATTAGAAAGATGACAAGCTTTAGCTTTATGGAAATAAGTTATAATGAAGTTATAATGAAGTTAATTATTATACAAGGTACATCACAGTATAAGAAGATCTTTAGATTCTCATGATTCAGTTGAAGTAGAAGCTGCAATATATGCAGCTCAGATGTTTGCAGCACAGTCTAAATTATTCGCTGTATCTATGTGTAGTAAGATTTCTGACATGATCAGAGGTCAAGCGACTCCTGCTTCGATGAAATTGCAGCTTATACCGATCCTACAATATATGCATCATGACACTTTCACAGCATCAATGGTATAACATTTTGCATAATTGATGTTGATTGATTGACTTGATATATTCAAGTGATATATTTTACAGTGATATATTTTTTGGTTAGAACGAATATACATACAATTGTTTTATTGAAGGTAAATGAATTATGTATGGAGCTTCTTGCAAGTTATCCAGCAGCAGAATTTGTTAGGGTCACTTTGAGTGCGCTAAGCACTTTGGCTTCTGCAACGTTAATAGATGTACCGCAACAGGTTGCGTTATTATTACGCTATTTGCAAAATGACCCAAGACTGTCTGTTAAACGTCATGCCCTGTATCTTCTGCACAGTTTAGCTAGAAGAGGGGCACATCTCTGGCCACAGGGTGCTCTCAATAATTTAATTGGTATTATAATTTATCAAACATTTAATATTTATGCGAGTATGATGTAATAATTTAAATCAAATTTAATAATTTAGAGAGTACCACAACACTTTTGCAAGATGGTGCGGGAAATACAGATCTTCTTATTCGTACTTTAGATGTAATTGAGGTCAGTTAAGTTGATACAAATATTTTTAATCGATAATTATTTTGATAAAAACTTCTTTCACAATATATACTTATATGTGTAAACACAAATATTTGTTGAAATGAAGGTACTTAGCCAAAATGCTGCAACGTGTGATGCAAACATGGAGGAAAATAGTCCTTTATTGCAATTATGTTTAAATGCATGTTATTCACCTGATCCGTTTGTCGCAGTAAAAGCGATTACTATACTTTCTAGAGTTGCCTGTTATTGGTATGTATATTTAAAATCTTACTTTTTTAGATGCATAGAATAGACAATTAATACATTTTATTAACAGTTATCAAGAAGGATTGCCCGCTTATGGTATACAAGATGTAATCTCTTGTCTTGAATCTTTGATCGTATTATTGGCTCTGGATGACAAGCATCTACATCAATTAAAGGCATGTCTACGTTCGATAGTAAAATTATGTCAATCACAACCCAGTCATTGCAGTATGTTCGTCGATGCTATTGGTTCTACTCTTATCAATGCCAGTGCAGAAAATGATCAAAATGAGAAGCAGACGGTCGCACTATGCGAAGCTTTAGGTGCAATCGGTAGTTTAGGAGAGAATACATTACTTTCACTTTTACCAGACATTTTGATAAAGCTCAAACAAATCTCTCATGTACATACAAAGGTAAATTTGTATATAAATGATCTATTCTTTTTTTATCTAAAACGATTTGATTTATTAAACATATATTTTCATAAGATTCTATTTTGATTTGAGAAGGTAATGCTTTGTACATTACTATTCCAAATGGTGGCTGGAGGATATGAATGGAATTTAGAATGTTTGGAGGCAGTAGATAATGTTGTGAAAAACGTAGATGGCTGGGCGAAATATCGCATCGCGCGTAGCGCCGCAAGATACGGCCATCATACAATTGCTACTGAAATATTCAAAGGTTTAAAAGAAACTGTAGCATCGGAGCAGCTGCATTTTTGGCTATCTGGTTTAGAATTAGTTACAAAAGCGGAATGTTGTCTTATGTATGTTTTCTTTGTACTTGCTTTGTACTTTCAAAAGAATGATATATAATATAATTTTATATATTCTCTATTTATCTTACTCTAATGTGATACAGGAATAAAACAGAGGACGAAGAGAATATGAGTAAAGCCGAGATTGTAGAAAAGTTGAATGGCGCGATAGCGCGTTATGCAAGCGCTTGCGCGTCGCTCAAAGCCGCTAGCACTCCATTACGCAGTTTACAATTTCCAAGTGAATATTCAAAATTACGTTGTGAATTTTTGCAATCCATAGTACAGCTACTACATTCATGCATGTAAGTAATAACATAGTAAATAGGACTAAAAAATAAATAAATAAAAATTAAAAACTATTTTTAGATCGTTATGCACCGCACCACCACCCGCTATAGCTGTCACGGTTGTCATTGCAACAAAAGATGATCTTCAGAGATATGGACGCGTTACACATCAGGTACGACTTGTATAATTGATTACTGTAATATTTATAATACACATATATATATATATGTCATAAATTATTTCATAGTTAAGAAAATCAGCACAAGATTTGAAAAATTGTGCAGAAAATTATCAAAGGCTATATCAATCAGCTTTTGATGCTGATCCAGAGTCATTGGCAAATATTCGGGCGTATCCTTTTGCTAGAATAATTTTTGTCTCTTGTTGTCTTTGTTTAAGTACGCTCTTCTACTATTTACCTTAATTCATCTCGCGTAGATTACAAGAAATATGCCGATTACTTGCAAACAGTGTTGAACGAGTTTGTGGTGGATCTGGTATTTCAATGTATCAGCAGCAGAATGATCCCGTGAATTTTCATTTCGGCGATTCGGTGGAGATGCGACAGTTGGCTCGTTGTTGTGCCGAGCTGCGTCGATTAGCACCATCCTGGGTAGGCAGTGATGGCAAGAGTGGAGCTATCAGCCACTTGAGAGTCAGTTGTTTGATGTCACAAGTGACATTGCTCGCCGGCGGAACGATGAGATTACCGATCCCACGGTACTTTTTCCAAACTCTGCAAACTACTAGTATTAAGCTATCAGTGTCGCCTCAACCGCGTGTTCTCGGTGAACCAGTGTCTGTGCCGCAAGGTAGCCAACTAGCGCTCAAAGTCGAAGGAGTATTGCGACATGGACGACGAGCATCTCTCTTCCGCTCTGTCGCTGCCGTATGCATTTCTATCTCAACAACGCCACCTTCAAAAATAAATTCTGATCAAAAGGTACATAAAACTAAAATTTTGTACATTAATTTTTAAAAATTAAATTATTGCATTTTTAAATGACAAAATATATAATAATTATGTTAATAGAAATATTGAATATTTCTATTAACTAATATATAAGAATGAATTAGGAATGAAAAAAGCTAAAAAATACACTGTTACATTTAAATAATAATATTAAGTGAATAATAATATTAATGCATTTATTTGCAGGATTCCAATATAAACGAATTGCAGCAAACGGTAATACCTCATCGGGATTTCTTTGCTTGCGAGTTTTTACTGTCTTTAGGAATACCTGGTCCTACGATTGTGCCACCGTGTGCGGTTGGTGCAAGTACTGTTCCAGGTAGTGGTGGACAATATCAGATTACAGCAAGCGCGAGTATACTCGATAAGGATGGCAATGTGTGGAAATGTGGTCCGCGTTCTACTCTGCCCGTTAGAGTACATGAAGAGCCTGCGAAGAGGAAATTACCCTAAGACACAATATAAATCCCGTTATGCAATATTATTTGATAATATTTTTATATTTAAACGAATTTTAATAAATTGATGCTGTTTTAATATCTCGTAACTTTATTTTTATTTTTAGACATTATGCATTTGCAATTTACGATCTGACGATTTATCAATCACAATTTTATTTTTAACTAATTTTTAACTTTGTTTCATTATATTACAATTTTTGTAATGCGTTTTTTAAATCGATATTTAAAATTCAAGAATATCGGGAAATGTGTGGAATATCGAGAACGTGTATCTAACTCTCTTATAATTGCCTGATGATAAATAATTTTTTGAAAGCGCGCTTGCATAATTCTAGAAAGAAGCATTATTTTATAATTTAATATCATATATTGTTTTATTTTTAATATCATATATTGTTTAATTTAATATCATATATTGTTTTATATTACTATTCTATATTTAAGAAATGATTTTATCTCGTTAGTTTAAAAAGTTTCTCATATAAATCTAAAAAAGAGCGCGCGCGAGGGATCGGTGGCATCGGTGTGACGTTAGCCGTCAAGTAGCGAGTGTCGACGTTTGAGCGGACGCGCGGGCGACGACCCATAAAAGGGAGATCGCGAGAGTGGCGGGCGCACAGTCGCGCACCGTCTACCCGGCAGTACGGTACGGAGCGGAACGCGCGGGGCGCGGTGTTATATTCTATCCCATTCGACGTCCGGCACTACTTCGCCGAGAAGCAACAGTTATGCCCTCGAGGACGATCGCATCGCTGATCGTCGACCCGCTGCGCTGTTGAACCCAGTCGCGCGTGTGCCCGCGGTAAGTCACAAACACAGAAACTTTTCAACTCTTGGTTCTCCAAGATTCGCGTTTTCTACTTCGCGCCATTCGCGCGAGAGATCCCGCGCGAGAGTAACTTCGCTCCGAGATTACGTATTCTTAAAAGCTTCATCGAGGGAACTCGTCGGTTCTTTTTTTCATCTCTGATGGCCGCGCTCGGCGAAGTTTCAGTGTAACAACGTTTTAAGTTCATCTACATATTTATAATTCGTACAAGTTTCCCCTCGACGTACGGCAAAGGCGAGCGCCATTTTCGAAAACGGGACGAAATAAAGAGAGAGAGAAAGAGAGAGAGAGAGAGAGAGAGAGAGAGAGAGAGAAACGTAATAAAGGGATATTTCGGCAAGGTACTTAAATGCTACATAATACTTCAGAAATCTAGTAAACTACTAATAATTTTCATTGTGATCGTTACTTCGATCGTTCGCATGGAAATCTTTCAATTAGATCATTTTCCAAACGTATAATTATTAAGCCATCCAAAGTTTGGCGCTTACGCTAATTCAAACTTCGAGTGATCGAACCACCATTTTAATATTAATTACGCGACTGGTTATTGATGAATCAATTTTAGTTCGATAGAATTAGAATGTTTTGTTTTATTAAATTATCGTGTGGATATCGGTTTGAAAATATTCCGATTATAAAACAAATATCTAGAAATAATTAAAAAGTGAAATGTGATCATGATTTATACGTGTTTGGCGTTCCTCACAATCACAATACAATAATTTACGGTGAAATCGATTGATAAAAATTAATTTTTAACGTAATAATAGAATCAAATTTAATTTTAATATTTACATAATTATAACTCATTAATTATATAAAAAAATTAAAATATTCTATAATTCATACATATATATGAATAGACACTGTTCACCGTTCTTTTGTTACCTTTAAATAAAGCTTTTTCCTTTAGAAAATTCGAGAGAAAGCTCGGCAGCCTTATTTAACGCAAAACTTGGTCGGGAAACGACTAATTATCGTCCCGATCTAATAATACTACTCTATTCCATTATTATTTGTTTTCACAAGTAATATCACGTTCCGCAAGGCGAAACCGCGATCGAGGGGTACGGCGGACGGAGGGGGAGAATGAGAGTCTTGCAGTCGAGCAAACTGCCGAACTTCAGCTCGAGATTAATTTGCCGGTACCTCGGGGAGCTTTGGAAGCCGCGTCCGGCGTCCGCGGCTTCTCGAGCGAGAGAATCGGGAGGTCCTAGGAATTGTACGCGCGATCAAATTGAGCGCGTGTGGCACAGAGTTTGACAACGGAGTCCCAAAATTGCGCAGCGACTATCGAGCTGAACCATTGAAATCAGAAGATGCCTCTCGTTTCGGAGGAGGGCCGCTCGCGATCGAGAAACGATCCTTCCGGCAATCCTTGTTTTTATCGAGATTCGACTTTGTGCGCTCGATAATTGAATTTGCCAATCCTTCTATTTTCAGAATTAGACAACACATAACTGCTAATTTGATTTCGTTAATATTTCAAAGGACATTAATGTAACTTCATTGTAAACCATCGTATTATTATACGATCGATTAAAAACGATTATTGGCATAATTCCGTTATTTCATTGAATTAAATATTAATTTTATTGTATGTATGATGTTTCGCCGCGAATAGATTATTTAATTGATCAGATTTTGCGATACAAGATAATCTGATTTATATATTATAATTAAATATTTATTTTCTTAAAATCGGAAAATAACTTGACTTTATTATTTTGCCGGAAAATTTTCCGGATCCAAATTCTGTCATCGTTCTAAAATAAAATTGTCTTTCAAGAAAAATAAATTTAGATTTAGTGTTGCGTAAAACGGCCGCTATGTTGGCATTATGAATGATTTAATTGCGATTTGAAAAGAAGCAAAAAATAAGAAACAGAAAGTACTTGATATAATTGATTTATATGCGCGGAAAATTTTTAGAAACTTCTCGAAAAAATTTTGAAAACAACTAAGATAATTCAAAATTATCTTACGTCTTTGATATAAAAACAGATCAAAAACGACTGAAGGAGCATAAATTGCCTATCTTTATTAATATAACATTATATAATTAAACTTTCATGATCTTGTAATGAACTGAAGCGAGCAGCACATTGCAAGAAACGTAATTAATCACAGGGCCATGAACAATGTTATGATTATTAAATACATTATATATTAGTTTTATCCGCTCTGAAGTTTATGCCTAATTGGTTCCGCACAAAGTTTCTACGAGAATGTCCTCGCAAAATATGAAACAAGTTTAAGAATCATCTAAGAGTAGTATTGCGCGTGTCTTACGCTAAGATTCATGCGGATCTCGCGAGTTACTAGAAAGTCTAATTTCTTGGCGGAATTATTCCCGGTGAAGCTGTCGTATTCCTCAGGGGTGGAAACAGGGGGAGGGGGGGGGGACAGCCACGCGCATCGCCAGGCTTAATGCACAATGACTATATCGCATCGGTAGGGAGAGTGTTGCGGTTAAATCTATATGTAGGCGGGAGAGAGGGAACGTACGATGTGTGCAGAGGCTGCGTGATTCCAACTACCGCTTTCATAGATAGAGAGAGACCGACGAGATTGCGGCGTAGAGTAGTTGTGCTAAATGGTTCGCAAACTAATGTTCAAAATTCGGGCACTGCCGCGGGACCGAGGGAAGATGGGGCGGGAAAGGAAACGCAGCGAGCACGCGTCTTTCTGAACGGAAAGAGGGTAGTGGATGAGGGTGAGAATTGTACCAACCGACGAGGCGGCGCGCATATGTAACGTTACCTTATCCTAAAATACTTACCGTACCTCGTTTCGCACGATCATGAATTAAACAACGCCCTTTCGTCCGTTGCGTCTTTAATTATCCGATCCGTCGGAGATCGGAGAGGTGCATATAATATAGTACTATTTGAACAGGCATGAATGAAGTAAATCGTCAGTCATAAGATCGCTTAGGACTTCAAAAGGGAATATTTCCGACTGGTTAAAAGAATATCAGTATTCCCCATCATGATTAAGATCACACGCGCATCGGAGACTCGCGCAGTCTTCGTTTCCCAAGTGAATCTCTCGTGAATACACCGCGACATGGATAGGTGCGCCGGGAAATGGAAATAAGATTCTCTTCATTTTTCCATGCATAGAAAGTGTCGTTCCCTTTTATATGCACGCGGAACAGATATCTTATTTTCCAGCGCGCGATCGAAACACGATCTTCCGGATTGCCCGCACGCGTATTGCCCGAATCTTCTCATGCTCGCACGAAATGCGCGATCGATTAATATATTCGCGATTAATATATACACATGCACATAGTTTGCGTTGTTTCCTCAATAACGGAAAAGTAAAGCGAGAGCATGATTGAAAGATTCACGATAATTCACGATGTTCACGATAATTCATGACTTTTTTAAATAAATTTCATTAAATTTTGCGACGTTAATGCACCACAAGATTTTCTTATATAAACAAGAAATTGTCCTGTCATTTGTTATATTTATTTCTTGCATAACTGCGATACAATGCTTTAAATTGCCTCACCCGTTATACGAAGCGCGCTTCCACGCTATAGTAGATCTGAATGAAAATGCGCTACAATACAGCACCGTGCTGTACGTCTTTGGTCACTTTATTGTTGGAAGAAGCATGTCCAAGCCGCAGCAGTATTTTGTTGAGAACTCAGCTCATATATATCGGTATCGGCAAGTTTCGCTCGACAAAACAAATTGCTTATACCATATCAATGAAACTTCGTCGGAAGTGTGTGTTTGGCTACGTATCGATACTTCATATAAACCGTTTGTTTAACTTCGGAAATAGGAGAGAAAAGCAGTACCTTCCGACACGATGGGCGGAAAACTGAAAAATTCCTTGTAGGAAGGATAAAAGAGAATATATCAAGATGTAGAGAGACAGGAGATGTAGGGACAGGAGACGCGTCTCGCAAGAATCCTGAATAAACGAGGTCGGTTCTGGGATAAGATAGCTTATTCGTTTATTTAAAGCAAATGTAATCATTATAACGTATTTTTGTGACAATGAGATATTTTATATATATCTTTCCTCGCATTAAAGATGTATGATTCTTTATTTTTGTATAGATTTTATTCATATGAATTGAATTGATATTTAATTGATATTTAAAATTAATTGACATCTACGAATAGTAAGCGCGAAAACTGCGCAATATATATATATATATATATATAAAATTATGCGAAATTTAATTAATGAACTGGATTATTACAACAAGAATGATTTTAAAATAAAAACATTTTAACAATGCATAATATTATACACAAATAGAAAAATGAAAATGTGGAATCATGATTCTCGCAAAATCATATTTCTTGCTTGAGATTAAAATTTATTGTTACATTATATAAAATATTTATACGTTACTATATTAATTACAATATTGTATATATACAAAATAAATGTAATATAACAATAGATTGTAATCTCAAGCAAGAAATGTAATTGTGCGTAAACTCTAATTCTATTTTCGTAAATAATGGATTTGCTGTTTGAGAAGGTAATTGAGATTAAACTTATTTTCAATGCGATTGTAGAAACGCAGCGTTGCGAAAAGACAATCAAGAGTTGTGGAATATCGTCAAGAAAATTTCAATAAGCATGTTGGAATATAACAAAAGCTGAGTTAGTGTGCTTGCCACGATTTAATGCCAAGTTTACTCAAAGTGTACACATGAAAATTATATATTATTATTATATAGAAATCCGTATTATTCGCTTATTCAAGACACTTTTTAATTCTGCATTTAATTATCGACGTTTAGAGAGAAGAAATCGTATTTATAAAATACAAATACGATTTCTATTCTCGTATTTTACAATTACGATTTTAGCAATGTATTTATTATGATACGTGCTAATTAAGTGAGATTTATTCGCATGAAAATTTATTAATAATGTGTGTCAAATTTAATTAATAGAATGTGTTATACTTATCGCAAGTGACGATATTTCGCAAGTGCAATATTCGAAACTGAGTAGATACGTAGATGGTGTCAATAAATGGCTATTAACGATGCTCAATTTGTTTAATTTTTCGATTTGGCGCAACCAAAACGGATATTTAAACAAATACAAATCTTCAAACTCATGTTTTTCCAAGCGCCGATCATGTTTTTTTATCGTCGGCGATTTTTGCATCAATTTTCGATGGATAAATTGCTGAAATACATGCGTTTAAACATACGCGTTATTGCATTTTATCGGAAATATGCTTGAAAATTCTCCCCCGGATGGAAATCACGAAAAATGGTAACAATGCATCGAGGGTTTGTCACATTCTTACGCGTGAAAATGATATAAATTTTTATATGCACGCATATACGATCCAAGAGAGAAGAAGCTTTTCGAAGGCTTGGAATTAAGCTGCCTTACTTTCCTCATCCCTACCCCAACTTCCTTGCAACATTCTTGCCACGTTCCTGGCACGCTTTATGTATTTACGACGCTATATGTACGAGCATACCTGCATATGAGTATGGAGATATTTTCGAAGATGAACAAAATATGTAGTATATAAATGAACTAATAACACAAGAATAAGAGATTTTAATTTCTGACATAGTTTAAATTCTGACAATCTTGCAATTTTTTTAACTATGACCAATAAATTAAACGCATACAATAAAATAATAAAAATCAAAATTGACCAAATTTTGACACTTTTATATAGCTGTTATATTACCAAATATTATATTTGGTATACATTATATTACAAATCTGATATTTGGTATACGATAACATAATATTTAATAAATATTTCTCTGAGTCTCTAGCGACAATTCGGAGATGTGGTTAAACTTACTACGTTCAATCAGCGTTCTTTTTCCCGAGCAGTGCAGTAACGCGAACATTCCCAAATTCAGAAATTTAACGAGCAACGTTTATACGAATGATTTCTCTCTTGCAAAGAGTACTTCGCCGAAAACATCAACTCTCTCTCTCCCCTCACGGTTCATCCCGCGTACAGCAGGCGCGCGTGAAAGTGCAGAGTGAGGAGGTGACGAAAGTGAAGGACAGGGGTAAATGGACGGGTTTCGGGATAGAGTGGCTTTCCGTTCTCGGTGGAGGCATTTGTTCCGTTGACGCGCAAACGCGCCCGTGCCTCGTAATAAACATGCCGCGCGCCCGCCGGACTGACTGATGATACCGTTCACCGGTAGATCTATGTTATTGGTTACATCTCCCGATACCGATGAGCCATTGAGCACGGAGGCGAGGAGGCATTCGTCGTGCCGAAACGAACGGCAGTAATTACTGCAACCGCTTTCCTCCGTACCATAACTCTTCCTCCCTCCCCCCCCCCTCCCCGTTCCGGTCGATCTTTTCGGTTTCACGGTTCACCCCCGCGTTTGGAAGCGCAAAAGTTAATTCGTCCCTTCGCATCCCTTGCACTTGATCTCTGCGCGATCTCTTCGTTAAACGGACGAGGGGGGCCAGCCACGGAGAATCGCCCCGATGAAGGCATTTCCGTCTATACGCCGCGATTTAATTTCAATTGCAAATTATGCGTGCGCATAAAAATGCATAAATTTAATGCTAATAATTTGATTATGAGGTGCTGAATTTTTTAATGGTTCTATTATGAAATTAAATTACATAATTTTTGCGCCATTCTTACGCGGCACATTTTTGAAAGTGTGTCACGCACTTCGCTTTCACCGTCCACCGAAAATGCCACATGAAGAAGAATTAGCGGGTGTATAATCTCTATTTTTCTTTCCTTCTCTGTCTCTTTATTTCTTTCTTTTCCTCTCGCTCATTATAATGAAATATACATTGCATAATATTGACTATGCATCGAATTGTCTCTCTCTCTTTCTCTTTCTCTCACGCTATTGGCTAATAGACTCGCACTTTACGTAAATGAAAAACGTTCGTCGCCGCATGCCGCAACGTTTTGAGACATTAGCGGAACGTATATAAATAACGCTTTGATCTTTATACCGTGCGGTACAAAGTGTCGAAACGCATGTTGGATGGCCCTTCATCCGCGTCGTTTAAATGTTAAATGCGGTCGTTTGATACTAATCCCTTTATTAACGCCGATCGCATATTCGATATGCAACAGATATCAAAGTAAAACCGAGTCGTTAACATGAAATTACACGTCAAATGTACGGGTCAGACAATAAGTGCGTTAATTTTTACGCCGCTGAAATGAAATCACTCGCATACATCGAGAGTTTATAAAATAGTTGATATTGCTATTGACGTCTTTCGACAATCATACCACAATCGGGGATAATGGGAGATAAAAAAATATTTTTAAAAAAATTTATGTACATGCTTAATAGAAAACGAATAAATCTCTCGATAGTGTATCTCTCGATAATGTCACGCGCTTATATCCAGAATGTAAAACAACCTAGGGATATCGAAGGGAATTTGCAAAAAGGCATGGACGAAGTTCATTTCCTGGGCAGTGGAGCAACTACCCTATATAAATCTTTTCACGTGTCAACTATTTATCTTTGAAATACGTTGGCGAGCGACACCGCATGATTCGCATGCTGTTTCCAATAACCCCTACGAGTAGCGTATCATTTATACGCTTTCCGTATATACGTTGGTTCTTTACGAGAAATTTGGTAAGCGAGCCACGCGATTCTCGTTGCAACGTATTAATTTTCATCCTACTTAATCATTGTATATTTACGATCTTAAACGTAAAATTATCACGCATTAATATCCCGTAGAGAAATCTGATTTTGTGCAAAATTTCGTATTACTAATCTTGCAAAATTGCGAAAAATATTTATGCGTGATATAATAAATTTGAAGTCGGTGCGATGTAACGAAAATGCGAAATGCCGCCATACATTTACGTCCGCATTCCTAAATACGGCATGCGAAAATACTTTGACTGTCTGATACGTGTAATTTCAATGTAGCATCAGGTGGGTTCGGTGCTATTACGATAACGCCGCTGTGACAATTGAAATTATTATCAGTATCCACCACATCGTATCGCGTTGTCAGTATATCTGACAGATTAACGAAATAGCCAATATGAAAGAAGAATAAAAACTAACTTCCACGTCAGATAAATAATAACGTCGCCGATGAAATTTTATCGTGGTAACAAATCTTTTTCTTATTGTTTTCCTTGACTCGTTAGCAGCGAGTAATGTGGCCATTATGGTCGCGCCAAGTACGAACTTCATATTTTTGCGAGAACTCGCAAGCGCGCATAAAATTTATCCGCCTTAAGTCTTACGGCGGCTTTAGCAAAACCGCTTCGCGTTTGGAGACAAGATTTAATATTCGCAACGTAATTCATTTGGATTATGCGTGTGCATTAGGAATGGCATACTTCCGTTCTCGCTCGAGGTATCTTCGCGCTAATTAAAATTGGATCGCGTGACGTTTCTTATTATCACCATTAATGTAATTGGCGCGACTATCTCTCGAAAGGTGGGGAGAAACGTTGTAATGTTGCGCGAGTGAAATGCGTTTAATCGGTATCCCGGACTACCCGAACGCACGGGGAGTCGTATAAAAATTAACGCGCAGTAATCCGCCGCGCGGATTTATTTTAATTCAGTCCGCCGTAACTAGCTCGCGCCATTCATTCCCAATCACGAATTCGCTCGCGTAGATCGAATTGCACCTTTCTCTGGTGTGCCTACCCTCCTCGTCCTTCTTCTTCTCCTCTTTCTCCTCCTGTTTCCTTCCTCTTCCTTCCTTTTCGCTCGCACGCTTTTGACTGTAACGCCTATTCGTCTTTCGCGTTGCGAAATTGCTTAATGGGATCGTATCTACCGCGTATATGCTATTACCACGCTAACAAATAGAATAACTCTCGTAATATAACTCGAAGCTTCTCTCCCTTTCTCTCTCTCTCTCTCTCTCTCTCTCTCTCTCTCTCTCTCTCGAATTTCAGACAAAACATGAAATCGTTAAAACGATTTGCAGCACTTCGAAAACAGAGAGCGTGCCCTTCTCCTCCGTGCCTTCGCTCTCCTGTACATAGATCCCTTTCTCTCTCGCTCAAACCGAGCTAATCCCTCTTCGTACAAACCGATTCAGTTACCCCGTGACGAACGGGTACTCCGGCCTAAATGAATCGATATTTATTCGAAACAGACGATCCGTGAAAGCGGATCTCTCTTGGATCTCTCGTTTGATCAGCGCGAAATGGTCTTTTCACAGATTTTTCATCGAACATTAAACAAATCGGAACAAAGCGATTCATAAGTCTAATATCATATCAACAATATGAGCTACATTTCGCGCGACATACTTACATGTTACCGATTAATTATAATTATCTTGTATGCATAAACAGTTTATAATATTTTCATTTTATTTCGCATCACCGTTTGAAAATTGTTGTTGTATAATAACAAATTAATTTTCGCCACGTAATATTATTTCTTCCATAAAGTAACAAATTAAATATATTATTTAATTATTTATCATTTAATTATTTATCACATAATTATTCGTCGTTTAATAACACTCAGTGATTTGGGGACCAGAAAATCAATATTTTCACAGCAATAAAATTAAATCTCGTTCTACAAAATATATTATAATATTACTTCAATATAATATAGTAAATAAACGTAAAATAAACTTGCCTAATTTCTGTTCTCGTTTATTAACATCATTCTTCAAATACGCTTTCTTCTTCTATATTATTGAACAAGTTTCCGAGTAATGTAATGTTTGCCAACTGTGTATACTATGGGAAACTCAGAGAGAAGTGTACCGCAAAAGTATTCAATGTCGGCCCTCGGGCGCTATTTCCATTATCATAATTTTTTTCGCTAATGACGCCTAACGGATGACGCAACGCGTACGAAAAATATGATACGTGGCACGGTAGATAACAGAGGGGACAGGTAGCCGAAAGAGGGTGCAAGCAGGCAGGATGGATGCGCGGCGGTGAAAAGGGGCACCTGCTGTATCTCTGTGTGTGCACCCAGCCCGCGGGGTGCAACTTAATGAGCTTCCTGTGTTGGTTCCGCTTTTAGCGCGTAACTCGACGTCTCTCTCTCTCTCTCTCTCTCTCTCTCTCTCTCTCTCTCTCTCTCTCTCTCTCTCTCTCTCTCTCTCTCCCCCCTCATCTCTCTTTCTCTCATTTATGCGCTCTCTGTCCGTCATCATCCTCCGTCGTCGTCGCGAGCATCATCACCGGCGCGTATATCTCGAAAACGATCCATCCGCAACGTTGGAAGCGGCATTAAGATGCAATCACGGCGAGTCGCGAATTAGCCGGTTGTCCGTCTCGAGAATTCAATTCTCGCATCATGGATAAATTCTTTTCAGAGAGAGATTCTCGTCTGTTAATTTTGAAATTGCATGACTTATTGTCACGTGCGTATGACTAATAACTATTATCGAAATTTAATTTTGCCAGTCTAGAGATGGAAATATTAAATCTATAAATTTTCGATTTCACACAAGTAAAATTACAGAATAGACGTATGGAACCAAAGAGAAAAATAAAGAAATCATATTTTTTAAGGGATTAACCTTTAATAAGAGAAAAGAGGTCGAATGTGTTGCGTGCCATGTAATTTTCGTCGCTAAATGTATCACAGTGTAATTTCTTTTAAAAATTACGCGAGCGCGGTGGCAGCTACAGTCCTTTGATTAGCGAATTTTATTTTCTCCAAAGCGAAATAATTCGTTTAAGATCCGGTTACTACGAGGAAACTTTTCCCTCACCTTTGCTTCGTGTGTTACTTTCTCCCTCTCTTTCGATCCAGCATTAGGTTACTCGCGCGAACACCAATTCCTACCACAATCCCATCGGATCCGCTTTGTGCGGCGTCTGGAGAAGTAACAAATTCTCCAATTCTTCGACTCTCGTGCTCTCTCGCCGCGGAACCGATTGTTCGTTACTCCGCGAGCGGACGAAGGTACGGAAATCGTGTATCGATCCTCGCCGAGCGCGGGGGTTTTACCCTCGTTGCATCGCGCGTACCTTTCTAATTTCACTACTCACCGCCGCTAACTCTTGCTCCCTGCACATTTTTATTATCTGCATATCTCCGTGACCTGCAGATATCTTATTTCTCGGCAGCATTTTTATTCAGTTCTAAAATATCACTGTAAATTTTAGTTCCGATCTCAGAAGACCTCGGTTTCGATCGAATTTCTCTTGTTTGCTGAGTACATATCCGTACGGCGTATGTATCTTTTACGAGGTACATGGAGAGAAACGTGGAACAAACGTGGAAATTCATGCGTTTCATGCGTTGTTTCTAAAAACAGATCTACGTAATAACCGTGAAATAATACGAGATCGATCGCTGAAATATTTAATTTAAAATCCTATTAAATTTCGTCATTCTTCTCTACGTTCAATTGATATCGATGATTACGTACGAAAGCTTACGACGCTTTGCAGTCACAGCTGGGCCGCGGTCCGATTCACGCTCAAAGCACTATTGGCGTCATTCTATCCTTGTTTTACATCTAATGAATAATAAAGATAGAATGACGTCAAAAATGCTTTGAGCATGAATCGGATCGCGGCCCTGCATTTATCGCGAAACTCTTTTATTCGCCGAACAAATACTCGTCAGTAGTGAGCGTCGCGGCCTATGCGTTCTTTTGTCATTTTGTGTTCTTAATAATTCTTCATAAGACCTTCGTGGCCACCTCGCCCATTCTCATTTTTCTCGTTTCTCTCGTTGGAAATCCATCACGCCGTATTACCGAGGGATCAGTGAGACAGACGCATATGTACATACACATACTTAAAACGTCGGTGAGCCACCACTTGACGTTTGAATACCGCCGAACTCTGTTACTGAAGTGGCCCCATGACGGAGGGTAACAAGGGGGATGTATTCCCGGTGTTGCAAAGTGCTGTGGTGGCGCCAACTTATCGCTGCTAAGCCTCTTTACGAATGTAGCTCTTTTTCTCCTCCCCAACTTCCTCGGATGACCCATTTGTCGCTGGATAAGTTGATCGTTCGCACATGTTGTCCTCGTTGCGGCCTCGATGCAGAATCACGATGGGCAGAAATCAAAGCCGCCGACATTCGGTCGTGTTAATAGACGTTTCGTTACGCAAATCATATGAGATGATATATTGATTTAAATACATTAAAATGTATATTCCAATTATTTTATATCTGGCTAATAATAATATAATTCACTATAAAAAATATTTTGCATTCCATTTAGCAACGATATATTGAAAGAAATTCCGTCATACGTAATTTTCGATTTGAGTAGCCTTTTTCGAGTAAATATTTTTGCGCTAACACTCAACGTCGCATGACCACCGCATTATGTCAAAGATGTGCCAGGGACCCGAACTCATCCGCTTGTCTCATTTCCTGCGGCTCGATTTAACGCGATTTAGCAGCTGACGGAGGCACATAAGTGAATATCGCCTCTTTTCTCAGCTGATATTCCAATATTTTTGCCATTCTCCCCGATACCGATACCTTAAATGCAACCGAGAATCGCGACGGAAGAATCCTCGGGGAGTTGCCTGGGGAGGTTAAACGGAGGCTGGAGATGTCGTATGCAACGAGATGCTGCATCTCGGAGATGCAGAGAGGAAGAGAAAAAGAGAGGGAGAGAGAGAATATACGTACGTACGTGTGTGTGTGTGTGTGTGTGTGTGTGTGTGTGTGTGTGTGTGTGTGTGTGTGTGTGTGTGTGTGTGTGTGTGTGTGTGTGTGTGTGTGTGTGTGTGTGTGTGTGTGTGTGTGTGTGTGTGTGTGTGTGTGTGTGTGTGTGTGTGTGTGTGTGTGTGTGTGTGTGTTAAGGTGTCTTCCAACTTCGCAGACAGTTCGAACCACAATCCTCAAGTTCCATCGCGCAAGCGAATTCCCTTCGAAACCCATCCTAATGTCGCTTGTACGACGATAACGGCGTTTCGCGTTCATCGATAGTCAATCGCTATTTCGCAGCATCCTTTGCATGCCCGTGACTCACATTAGGCTGTAAGCAGCCTAAAGAGAAAGAAAGAGCGAGAGGAAGAGAGAGAGAGAGAGAGAGAGAGAGAGAGAGAGAGAGGGGGTGGGAGGTTGAGAAAAGAAGGAAACCAGGAAAGCAATTCGAGTTCCTCACGTCGTTACTCGCACGTCGTTACGTCGACGCCTCCTCTCGTGTCGCCTCGGGCGATGGTCAACCGCATATGAATGGTGCGACGTAAGATGTCTAAGAGGTTTGACAAGTACGTACGACCATCTCAGTAAGACGAGAATAGTTGGTGGAATTGTAATATTTTCAGAACGATGAGTTGTCTTCAGATACGACCAGGCCATTAGAAATGCATTTTTTTTTTTATTAAGAACTTGTCTAAAACAAGCGAGTTATGTTTTAAACAAAATAATTATTATGTTTCTACGAGAAAAAGCATTTTTAAAAGTTAATGCAAGTGTTTTTTATTCTAATATATAATATATATATATATACAAATATGAATAAATATATTCCGTATGTTTTATATTCTATGAGATTCGCTAATAAAAGTAATGGAACACTCTATGTTTCAATATATTTTTCATTAAAAGATATATAAGACTCTTTGAATATTAATCTCTTCATAGATGTTTAATATCTTCTTATTTTGTTGCGAGTATTCTGCAATTATAATTTACGAGATTAAATTTATGGATCGAAGATTTTCATTATTCAAAATTATTGTATGCAAATGACGTATATCAATGTTAACGATCTTGAATTTATTTTTTTTTTTTATGCGACATGCTTATCCAGCAGAAACAATGGCATTTACAGTGTCAGTAAAGTCACGGCGGTGCATGGGAAAGACGGCTAAATATTCATACATACCGTTACAACAAGCACGCTTGCGGTAAAGACTGTGGTATTTAACAGTACAATTTACCCTGTCTGGTATATCCTGTAGAACGCAAGTATCACTGGCACGACTTGTTACGGTTTGTTCAACGGACGACACGAAAACCGAGCGAAGATGTCCCGCTGACAAAAAAGTTAGATAGTAAGAGATAGTAAATTAAGTTTAACAGTAGAAAAGTGAAGAGAAAGAGAGTAGAGGGAGCAACTCCGGGAAAGCTGGTGAAGGCAGACAGATATATAACTTCTTTTACGGGAACTTCAGCGGCAATCCCTTGTAACATAATTAGTAAAGTAACTCGCGCGGCGATATCGTGAGAGAATATTTATTTTAAACTCGGTGGAGAGGAAGAAGGGAAGAAGGGAAAGTTCGTCGACAAGTTCGCCCGAGCGTGGAGGGAAATTTAGAGATCGTGGATTTGACAGCGGCTTATATTCAGGATAGGAAGGAAAATCTGTTCGGATGAAACATTTTTTAAGCAATAAGCGCGAAATACCGCGATTTTATTACTTCTGCGTTACGCAATGGCATGGCATTATCGAGATTTGTTTTAATCCCCGAATTTTCCGCGATATTTGTTAGCCGACCTTTCAGCGCATTTTACTCGATGAAGCGAGCGCGATTGCAGTCACATTAATATTTTTTGCATGATACGTCTTTTTTACAGCTGCAGAATTACTGTGTGCATCCATCCAATTTCATGCGTATTGTGACCGATGAATTTTATTATATTCTCTTCGAAGAGTGTCATCATCGATCTACTTACTTAAAAGTGACTAATATATATTTGATAATAAATAAAATAGCAAATTTTAAAACTTTTACAATTTTTACAATTGAACAACATTTCTTATAAATGGAAAAAATTCTGTTAGCAGATATTCAACTTTTTTCTTACTAGCTTTTATTTTTGCTAACAATGTCAAAAAATTCTATTTTATCTTTAATTTTATCTTTAATTTATCATTGATAATTAATAACTTGATATAGAAATAAAACTGATTTTTATTTATTGAATTAATTTTTCGATTAATTTAATATTTCATAAACTTTTTCTTTTACAGATGATTCTTTATTCAAAATTATTTTTAAATTGTGAAAAATAGACCAAAATGAGACTTAAACATTATCGAATTTGCATCAAAATCCCTCATCGATGGAATATATTCAGTTTCAGTGTGATATGGTACTTTTCCTACCTTCAAATGTCTTCAGACCTTTTATTATCCAACTGGAGAGTGTTATGACAACCTTATACATACTTCTATTATAAGTCGCGGAGCGCATCGGTAACGAGACATTATAATTACCGTCATAATTATAACGGGTCCTATAATCGGTAGTACAATGCATAGTTAACGAAGAAATTTAATATGCCGCGATGTGCTGGTTTGGCTATAGTATTATAGCGGGTATGGTATGGTTATTGTACAAAAGTTTGTTAAAGAGACAGAGAGAGAGACAGAGAGAGAGAGAGAGAGAGAGAGAGAGAGAGAGAAGAGACATAAAATTTGATACTGTAGATATATGGAATCAGTTGCATATACGAGAAATTGTTATCTAATATAATTATCATCTTTAGTTGATCTGTTCGTAGTAAAATAAAATATATAATCTCTTATAAAACAAAGGGAATTTAAATTTAATGACAAAAGATAAAGGAAAAGAGTCGTCTGTCCTCTTTAAAATTACGGACTTTCTTGTAAGAATCGAAAGATATAACGAGTCACAAGATTTGCGTTAAACTTTTTCACAACTTGTACTGTCGACAAGAGCGTATTAAGCAGCGATAAGTCAGCGCGGTTACGAAAATCCCTCGAGTCAACTCAAGGGCTTTCGTCACTACCTTCGTCATTGGTACCTTATCAATAATCAATCGCTATTACTTTCCTCTCGATAGCGTTAACGAAACTTTCGATTGATCGAGAGAGAGAGAGAGAGAGAGAGAGAGAGAGAGAGAGAGAGAGAGAGAGAGAAGTAGAGGAATCTATTGATATTAGTAGAAGAGAGAATACCGGAAACTGCAGTTGCACTTTTTCAGATCAAGTGGGGCGAGCGAATGAATATGCGAGAGAGGTTTCGTTATCCATACGTCTCTCTGCATCCAAGGGTGAAATTTTATTTGAAGGAGAAAGCTCTCTCTTTTTTATTAATAAAGTGATATACATCATCTTTGATGGGGAAAGAGATCGATAAATCTCCCATTCACGAATGTCGGAAGAATGATTGATCAAATTTCTTTGTTACGATACGCGAAACCATTCCGTCGGATTTGAGGAGTACATTTATCATTGTTTCACTTGTGATTCACTTGGGCTACCGATGGGTAAGCTTTAAAATTAGCGATTGAAATCGAATATTTGTAACTAATCGGACCCGGCCGATCGACATTGCCCCGCCGTAATTCGAGTACTCGGCAATTCGGAAAATTAAATCCTGTATTTTTTGTGTAGAAACAATTTTATTTAAATGTT
Source organism: Pogonomyrmex barbatus (assembly GCF_055798465.1). Lineage (NCBI taxonomy): Eukaryota > Metazoa > Arthropoda > Insecta > Hymenoptera > Formicidae > Pogonomyrmex > Pogonomyrmex barbatus. The sequence goes on from NW_028297138.1 coordinate 12,585,145, forward strand.
ATTTGATATATTGAAGAGAGTTTTGTGTTATTTTATCACGCGTGTCCGTTATCAGAAACCCATGTCTCATGAAAGTATTTCCAATTCCTATTCGTTCTCGGTATTCTCTCTTCTTTTCGACAGATTCGACAGTTCACATGCAATGTGAGAGGATTATCTTAGAACAATAATCCTTAGTAGCCCTATTATCGGCGATTGGCCTATTCACCAGTCGTACCTCATTTGATTTCCTGTCTGCAACTTGATTTCCTGGATAGCTTAAATACAAGGTTTAGCTCGCCAAACGCGGCGTGTAAATTACCCTAATGGGCACATGTATTAATGTGACAGCGGTAGACAGCTTCGGTATTACCTGTCGTAAGATAAGAATCAAATCGGATTAGTAGAGATAATCAAATTAAATACCTATTCCTTTTCCATACACGACATTAAACAAAGAATGAAAAAATCTCAGAGGCATTTTGTTGGAGAAAGTAAGAGGGAAAATATTTATCTCGAGTAAAATAAATTAATATATATGTTTTATAAGAAAGAAAACATTGAGTTCTGGTAAGTATGTTCAAATCTTGCACGCAGTAAAGAACTTTGGATTTGCTTTTCTCACGGTAGAATATTTAAAGAAACAAACCAATGGTAAACCTCGGTGAGAAGAGATTAGCTGTATGTAAACGGGAGGCGCCTTGGCGAGAGAAAAAGTGTATTCGCTAAGTGCACGTGAGAATTGCGTCGAGAAATTGCGAAGCGTGTAACGCGATCACCGCGGTGAGAAAACGAAAGCCAAAATAAAAGGAAACGCGTAAGTAATAGCTTCGCTAGCAAACCTGATAAAACGAACGGATAGTCGATGCCAGTCGTCGTGGTGGCTTTTATTTTCTTCTCACACGCCTCAGGAATCGGCCGCAGTAAAACACGAGAGAGAGAAACAGGAACGAGATTAGGAAATACAGCGAGAGAAAGCGGAAGAAGCGAGAAGCGAAAGTTACCGTCGTCTCAGTCGAAAAAAATCTCGCTACCGCGAAAATATTTCTTAACTTGACGGAAATAGGATTAAGGAAAACGTACTTGTGTGAACAATTTTGTAATTTTTATAATGTTATGAATGCATAATACAATATTGCACGAAGATTTAGGATATTATGATCAACATATATGTTCGATTTCTACTTCATTTCATCAAGAAGAACCTCTTAATCACGTGAATCTTGTAAATTGTCAATACCGAAAGAATATTTCAGCTTTAAATATCTCCGCGAGCGACTATATAGTTTTTCACGTGTGCACTCACAGCTGCATAATGAACATTTTTACAGCGTAAATCTAATAACACGGATACGTATCGACTTTCCAATTATCAACTTTCTTCATACTTTGAAAACTATCGAAATAGTATCGAGTTCCTTCAAAAGTTATACGGCTAAATCATAAAATATTTTTACGTAGAACATTTTTTCTTAGCTTTTTCTTTTGTATCTTTTTCTCTTTTTTTGTAAAACTTTGCGTAAAGTGATCGAGAATTTATGGATTTGGACTGTACAAAATTCTACGACTTTTATAATCTGTGAGAGAGACTTTTATAATCTGTTTAGATTCGATAATTTCTCTAATTGATATGATTATTATTGACAGTTATCTTCAAAATATCTTCAATGTTGACGTTTCGCTGCGCGCATGTATAATTGAAAAATTTTTAAACTTATTAAAAGGATATATTGGATGATAATCCTATCACTTGGAAACATGTGACAAATGAAATAATTTTCATAATACTTAATTAATTATTTTGTGAATGATCATATTTTAATTACACTGTTTTTATATGCGCCTATAGGACGCTCTCAAATAAATTACATCCAGGTCGATAATTTTCAATCTATCAAACGTTAACAGGTACGCTTGATTATTCATCGGAAGGAAATAGTTTAATGTGCTTGTGCGCTTGGAGTGGAACGATAGGTAACGGTATTGCCGAAGTTAGAGGAAGTTTTTGATATCCTGACTACTAATCAGCCTTTCAAAAATGTGAAAATGTGACTGTTGAATCGTTCGTGTTTTAAGATATGAAATCTTATTTTCATGTTTACATCGTGATGCTTCTGAAATAGGATTTATATAACAACTATAAATATCTATTTAAAGTCTATATTTCACATGATCTATAACTCGTCTCGGAATGTAGAATAGAATTTTACATATAATTTTATGTATACTGTTTTATAAGAAATATGAAAATTATTTAAAAAAATATACGAAATACACACACACGTTATATAAAATTATAAAAAAATGTTTATTTTAAAATCTGACGCAATTATAGATTATCCGAGATAAACTTCAAGAATAGACGATTTTTCCAAAGTTATAATTTAATTGAAGAGAATTGAAGAGATTTTATTGATACGTAATTATACATTCTTTAGAAAATTCAAAAGATGCAGATTGAGGCTTTTGTCACGTAAAACGATTAAATGTAAGCTGAACTTGTAATCTGAATTTCTTTGAATCGTGATTACAACCGTGACGTAAACTGAATATCCAATTTACTTTTTGAAGATCTCTGATTTATTTTAAATTTTAAAATTAAACTCATTCGAGCTCTTTAAAGTTAAAATTACAAATGCGAACTTTAAAGATAGAATTTTTGGCGAACGCGAAAGCAAGACCGGCCGAAGTCATAAAGGGCGAGCTTTGATACGAGCGAAATTTTCATTTGACTGTCGGAGTGCGGTCGTTACGTACGTAACGAACGTACATACGTATATGTGATACACATCCGCGCGCACGTGTGATCCCGGAGACGCAGAGTGCGCGTATCGCGAGAGGGTGCGAAGAGGAGGGTGCACCTCCACTGCCATTCGAGAGTATTATTGCGGTGCTGGCCGGTCGGCAACGGGTGAACAGGGAATATATCAGCGGGTTGGCGTTTATGTGGCGACCAACTGTCGAGTTAATATTCACGCGATTCGGGACCGACCCTCCCCTCCCCTCCCCTCTCGTCCTCTCCCTCCGTATCCTCGTTCCGAGCACGACGTCGCGAAATTCTCGATTTCGACTCCGACCTCTCTCTCCTCCCTCTCGTCTCCAAGGCTAGTCGCCTCACCGTAACAACTCCCTCATATGTTCCTCTCACGCAAAATTTAATATATTATATTAGCGAAAATTCTAATTATGACTGTTTATGACCGCAAACTAGAGGTTTACGAAATAATAATAACATATAAGAAAACTAAATTATTACATATCGTATTTAATATTTCTTGAGCAATTAAATTTCTTTGACGTTTGGATTTTGAAATATATCTTTTACAACAATTTTTGTCGATTTTTTGCAGTTTTTATATTTTCACGTTTCTCTGGAGTCGGTTTGTTTATTTCATTTTGCTTTTCAGCGGTGAAAGAAACGCACGTGAGCTTTTCTGCCTTTGATCTCGCAGTTTGTTGATTCTTATTTGTGGCTTAATATATTGCAAATTCAAATAAAAATATAAATAAAAAAACGTACGTCTGTCTGTTACAAATTTCTATATCAATATTTTTCCTTTCTCTTCTTTTTTTGTTAAATATTCATTATTTATTTATTATTATTATTTATTTTCACATTTGTACATTATCGCTTACTGATAACAAAATATCATTCTAAAGTTATCGTAATTATATTTAAATAGTTTGATTCAAACTTAATTATTTTAACAAGAGAACTTTCCAAGCATTTCAGCTTGCATGGTCTTTACCCGTGTTCAATCAATTTTAAATCGATTTTAAATTAAACTGTAAATTCTACGGTAATTTTACTGTAAAATTTACAAATAAATTATTTCTTACTTAGAAATTAGAAAGAATAAATATAAAATAATTAAAAGATACCAAATAAGAGTCTTCATTCTAAGTGTGACATTATTACTCAGTTCGCTCAATACGTTTACAACACAGCACTCTAATTTAATGTGTATCACGTTTTATATTGCAGTACGTATGGCGTATGGCTTACCCTATGGCATGGCATCGCGGAACGTCGCACTCTGCGTCCTCATCATCGCCTTCTTCCGCACCAGTCTCGGTAAGAGTTGAATGTACCGCTTGGGCACAAGGTAAGTGTCTTCGTGCCGCACAGATCTCTGCGAGAAGCAAGAGAAAAAAGAGAATCTGGATGGGGAATTACGAGGAGAAGTAAAAGTTACAAGTTTTTAATCCGCACGAAATGACAGAATTTCCTCCTCTCTTTCTACACGGAGATCACCGCGATTGGTATCGTGCCCGTTACGCCACTTTTGTACCGCCTCTCTTTGCTCCAGTTACAGTAAAAATCAAATAGAATTCTTCTCAGAAGACGTCGCTATGGTAGCCTTTCGCGTTTCCGCGAGAGCTTAAAAAGAATCTTCGCTTAAAAAGAAGTTGCAGGAGTTGCAAAGTGGCACAAGCCGCCGGCTTTCCCCCCCGCCTCGAGATACGAAACGTTGCTCGCATTCTGTATCGTTACGTTTACTTATTTATTACCGCTGCTCGTTTATCATTCTGACTGTAAATTGCGAAATTCTTTCCAAGAAATATTGATATTTAACCCTGGACCTAAACCTTAGTAGTTCGTATACTTCGAATTATGCAACAATGAAAAACATGCAGGAAATTTGATGGAGTTGGCGAGTGTGGTTAAATCCACCGTTCCTTTTTAAGCGAAATTCATTTAAGCGAAACATTGGATTGTTTTATGTAAAATAATTGTGATAAGAAAATACAAAATATATTTTAATTTAATTCATCTTAGATCTTGAGAATTTTGATATTCTTACTATTCAATGTTTGTGGAAAGTTCTCTTTAATTCGAAGTGACGCTTGATCGATCTGTTACGTAGATTACAACAAGCTCGAATTGTAATGTATGAGCACTTGACTCGCATGTGCGAATCAACAAAAATACTATCTGGTCTTCGGGGTAACCTTTCCACGCGATAGATCATGATAGATGATGATTACTCCACAAGTCAGCGAACTTTCGCTCGGCCGTGTTCTACGTGATTAATAAACACCCCGTTCTCGCGAAACTTTCTCCCCTTTCCTTCGTGCTCGCGTGATCGTTTCGAAAAGTTTGCCGAGAAAGATACAGGAAGTATACATCTTCTTTTTTTTTTTCTTTCGCCTATTCCATCCATAGTTATTGCGAGGATGAACGCGCGACCCTCCTGAAATGTAACGTCACATCGAATTGGCGGCCGCCACGCGAGAATGCGAAGGGTGAATATCGTGACGTGCGAGGATTACGGAATCCAAGAATTTGATGCGGTTAATAAACACTCCAATATAATGCGGCGCGCTCTCCTGTGTAATAAAATGTTAAAACAAAGAACATTCTAGAAGATCCATTAAATCCAGTAAAATAATATAAAATTAATAAAACATATTAAACAATTTTGAAACATTATCGAGTTGAAACATATCGATCAAGTATACATATATTTGTATGTGAAAAAAAAAAAATACAAGCCAATTTTTATCCATTGTATTAATCCATTTATTTATCCATTGTATTATGTATTGTAAGAGAACGAAATGTGTGCAAACCTTAAAATTAGTTTTAATTCAAAATTAACGTTCTCTAAATCCATCTCGTACGGGACGGACACCAACGGTATAATCAAAAGTGCAACGCAAAGAAAGAATTATGATGATCACGTGGTAACATGGCCCACTGGCCGCTCGTTACGTGCATAAGTAACGCGACGATCTAGATTAAATTTTGCTCGCCCAGCGCAAAAAGGTGGGTGATGGGCATTCTTGTATTCGGTTTCCCCGAAACTCCCCTAATGCACCATCCATATCATATATCATATTTCGTAACGGCAGCGATATCGGCGGCAAGTTGGCCCGCAGGGCGGACTAATTAAGGATTAACTTCGCGGATCGTTTTAGCCATAATCGCTGGCGCATAATTGCTAATTGCATAATCCAGGACAAACGCCACCCAAGTCCGAGATCCTGCCCGAATTTCTGGCGCTCTTGGAAAATCACACGGTCACTCAAGGTCGCGACGTCTCCTTCACCTGCGTCGTTAATCATCTCCAGTCTTACAAGGTAAATATATTCACGCTCGTGCGCGTGTTGTAATTAGCTAGTCGATTAGGGCCACCGCTCGAAATAGTAAGTAGTGTGGCCTAGATCGTATTTTCACTTAATACACTGGACGCAACATAGACGGATTGTATTGCCGGGTAATTGCGACGTAACCACGTGGAACTATATTATTCCGTTTGATTATTAAGCGAGACCCCTACCCCCTAGTTTGGATTATTCAAAAACGCTTAATTGCAAAGCAATTGCGTTTGCTAAATACTTTAAATAAGCGAAACTTTAATCTTGCACTAAAAATGAAGCAGCGATATTACGAGCAATTAATAATTAAAGTTGACAAATATTTAAGACTCCAAATATTTCAAGAGCACCGAAATATTTCAATATTTTATTACAATCATTAAATTCTTTCGTGCTAATTATGTTATTCGACTCTTAGATAAAATTTATATTAGAATTTAAGATTTAAGAGAGTTTTAAATTTTCCAAAGTTTAAATCGCGCAGACTGTTCCGCTCGTCCGGGAGATCGATTTTATCGAGTACGATGATTAGACTATTTTTCAATTGACATTACGTTATTACGTTATAATAGGGAAGAACAATACCTACATATGGAAAGATAAGCTTTCGTAAAAATGATATGCACGATCCGTCGACTTTTTGTATCGATCGTTCTTTGAACTCCTAAGGGAGAAGCCGCGAGCGACGTCACAAATGTCAAGATGTTTTCCTTGGATTTGCATAGCGAGACAATGCAAATCAAGCGAAATCATCGAGGACTCGTTGCATTTTCCAGCGACAGAAAGACAAAACGGGGAGAAATGTATCGAGAGAGACAGCGAGGAAGGCAGCGCCGCTCTCGTATCGGTTAAACTATCTATTCCGATCGATCTTACCACGCTGCTTCTTCCATCCACCGTACTATTCTTACGCTGCAAAATAATTATGGATACACGAAGACCGGACATTAAGAGAGTTGTAAGAGAACAAAACGAAAATCTCAACGCGCGTGTCTCCTCAAATCTAATTTTGCAAATATATATACATAATATTGCGCAAATCAAATGAAAATGAATGAGTGTTAATGACAAATTTGGTAGGAAATCTTTAGAATCTAATTTTTCCACATTATCGTTTATCACCTCTTTGTTCGAACTTTTATCTTTAAATATTATTGCAATTAAACGTCGAATGGAGGTTCTATTGAAGCAGACTTAAAATTAGCTGACTAATTCCAATATATTTGCTCTTTCAAACCCTCGTTACTCGTGAAAAGCTGTTTATTTTCAATCGCTGATTACTCGAAAATCTTGACATTTTGAAGAAAATCTAATCTCACCTTTAAGTCGGTTGACACTCCGTGCATTGCAACCTGTCGTGTTTATCCTTAAGCGTTTCGAGGATATTTGTATGTTTACTTTTCCAGATGCTACCAATTTTTATTAGCAATTTAGCTGCTGTGTCGGCAACTCGCTTGTTTTGTCGCAATCGTCGTCCCGTGTCAACATTGATCACGATTTAACGTCGAAACGTTCGCTCTTCGTGTATCCGCAATCGCTGGCGTGTGTGTACGTGCGTTTGTGAGGAAGGTGTTCGGTTGTACGCGCCAGAATCCAGGGAATTTCTTCTAGGATGGACCCTAGTCGCGGGTAATTCACTTTCAAGAAGAAGTCCAAGTTTTGATTGCACGCTCGAATCGCGACAATCGTTTCTATCGCGTTTCTAACGCCGTTGAAGCGTGTTCGTGGAGATGCTCGTCGCCGCCTTGTCGCTCGCGGCTGTGCCGAAGGTCTCTCCCCTCGCTCCCTCTTCCTGGAAAGAGAAAGGAAACGACGGAAGAAAGGACATAAATCAGATCCGCTAATATAGCGCCGGCTGAATAGCCCTGATTTTTGTCGCCGTACATCTCCTTCTTTTCGCTCTCCTTTTCCCCGTGCAATTCGCGCTGACTTTGCGACACCGTTTGTATGCACTTCGTGCCCTTCAACCGGAGAAGGCGATTAGATAGAAAGGTATACGGAGAATAGCCGTAATTTTGCAATGCAACAGCGTCAAACTTAAATTTACAACCCGATGATGAATTAAGAGACACGGATTGGCTCGTCGCCAAATTTATGCGAAGCTCGCACGGATACTTGTAATTATCTATATGCGCCAATAATCAATTATATAGAATTAAATATTTAAACTTGTATTGAAACAAATAATTATATAATTTTCGTACGATATTAATAATTTATTATTAGGAATATATTTATTTTATCCACAAACTATTATTGTTTGATTGGAATATTTATCTGATAGAAACTAATCAATTTGTAGAGATCCTCTATCACTTTCGCCGATTTTAATCTCTTTGTTTTGTACATATGTTTTAAGTTTTTTAACATTTATTATTCTTTGATTTCGTATAAAAAAAAAATACATGAAAATATAAATTTTTTTCATTCTCACAATTTATTATTAATTATAGGATTGTAATTATTAGATCGTATTGTGAATTTTTGTTATCGCGAAATTGTGGAGAGAAGTTTAAATTGAAAGATCTTTAATGATTCTTTGTACGTCTTTTTGTATGTATTTTCTATGCATTCGCAATCATGTTATACCTTCGTGAAATCAAAATCTTCAATCTCGACTTTGTTCAATTTCCGATCAGTTACTGCGATAACATTTACTCTCTTGTTTCATTTCCCATCTCGTTTGGATGTATTGTCGACGCGGAAAGAAACCTCGCGTGCGCGCACGTAAAATATTATATTTTTACTCTTTATCTTTTTTTTCTATTCTCGTTTTGTTCAATCACGTCCAGTATACATTTTTTATATGATTTTATTTTTTTTTTTCGCAACGTGTGCATACTTTGTTTTCCACACAGAGAAAAGAGAGGAAATCCTTTACCACTGCACGTTTGCGTGACGGTGAGGAACAAAATTCACCATAATGCATAACAAAAAACACGTTCGTTCTCGCGTTAAGATATCTGAATCGAAAGCTATTTAATTTGGCAGCTGCGTCGAACTCATCGTCACGTTACACATAACCGCGTCTCGTGCATCCAATAGCGTCTAATCTCAGAAATTTAACCCCTTACCACAGTCCCGTGTAACGATCGGTGCAGCTCTATCTAAAGCCTCCGATGCTGTGTCTCTCCATGAGAAACTCAACCCTTGTAATTAAACGCGCGTACTGTTACGTTAATAATCTGTTTCAAATTGATTGACAAAGGTAGACGTTTTTTTTTTTACTATATGTGTAAAAAAATATAATATCGTACGGAATATCGTTTTTCAAAAATGCGTACGTCGAGTACGAGCGAGCAAATGCGACGTAGAAATGCGAAATTTCGACAGGCCACACATGGATATCTAAGTTCAACTAAATTTAGTAACCGAATGTCACGTAATACCGCCGTAAATGCAATACCCTGAGATGCAATGTCATGTAGACCATGCCGCGCGCGTCAGACATATCGGATGGACACTGGGCCGATTGCTCCTGATCCACGTAGGATCACGAAACGTGATCCCGGCAAGCGGGTTGTCACCGCGAAAGCTCTGTTTCCAACAGGTAGATACTCTTTGCCCTTACCTTATTTATCCCATACCTTAAATTCCATTTGCCGATCGAAGCACGGCGACACGAGCTTTTGTCCGCGATTTAAAAGCCCTTTTATCCCGCTGAATGGCTCCGTCGTTGTCTGAAATATGACAGATCGGGCTGCCGACCCAAGTCGGCGCTGAGAGAGATGGAGGCTGCAAGCGCGGAATAGGGGTTGTAGCGGCGTAAACCCGAGCGGAATTTCAGAGTGCAACCCCTAACGCCGCATCGGTGTTTCGGTATGAATACCGATAAGCGCCTTTCGCAAGCACCCCAGCGCTTTTTAAGCACCACCCCGCCACCGTGCTAATGAAGAGTCTTCATACGAGGTAGCTCGATCTCCCTCCGTTCTTCTCTTATGCAAAACGCGAGCTTCCCTCTCGCACGAGAAAGACCAAAAATCTCTTCTGCGTATCCCACGTTATTATCTTTACGGCATTCTTTTGTTGCGTTCGCGCAAAAAGCTTCGTGAAAAGCATACATCGTATACGTCGTTTAGTTTAACATATTTGTTTATTCAATTATTTCTCTACTTTATTAATTTATTTATTATTTTCTTAACATTTCCTAATCGTTAATCGTGAAATGCAATCGCTTGAGTTTCAAATAACTTAGAGGGTAAAATTACTCGACTTTCATATAAAAGTTCGGTTTATTGGCTTTTTTACTTTCATTTTATCAATTATTCACTTTATCAATTTCACTTTATCAATTACTCACGTACGCATTTATGATTTGCATAAATATAACTTGACAACATCGCGAGCTAAATTAAACGTACATTTTTCAAATATTACGTTAACGGTGCTTCGTAAACATTTCATTATTGGATACGACCGGGATGTTTACGAAGAAATGCATATTCCCTAAAGATATTTATAAAAGGCAGAAATGCAAAACACTCGTCATTTGCGAATTTTTTTATAAATTTGCAAATAAATTTAGTAAGTTTACACCGATTGTCAAACATGGTTGATAGATGGTTATGAATCATATTTAACATATTAGCTGCGCTTTATATAATTTTGATTTCAAATTGTCGTTTATACGTGGTCCATTAAATTATTAAATGGACGAAATGAGCACCTTTGTCACGTCACGCGCAGGTCGCCTGGATAAAGTCGGATTCGCGTGCGATTTTGGCCATTCACACGCACATGGTGGCGCACAACCCTCGCCTGTCCGTCACTCACAACGGCCATAACACATGGAAGCTGCACGTGACTAACGTTCAGCCGAACGACTCCGGCACGTACATGTGTCAAGTTAATACGGATCCTATGAGGAGCCAGGTCAGTAGAGCCGCTGAACATTAGCGCGACAGTCATCGCTGTTCTCTATCACGTTCTACGTTGCCGGCGAATAGGGGACGATACGTCGTCCCGTCCTTCTATGTAACGCAAATGTCGCGTGAATGCGGCGTATACACGCCGCGTTTATGTCCGTACAAAACGGAGAACATTCAAACCGGGAAACGCTCGTAATAGTCTCCCTTTGATAAGCTATTTTTTTTCTAAATTGAGCTAATATTTTTTTTTTTTTTTTCAAATTTCTCGCTTCAACTTGCAAATTTGTCTCGTCTAAAGATTAGTTATCTTAAATACAGGGGATACCTTTTTGACTTCTCCTACTTTTTTTTTTTTCATCTTTTTTCCAAGTTAATTATAAGTACGTCAGAGAAAAATTAAAGACTGACAATATTAATTAATATTTACAATTTTGAATATTGCACTATTGTTGTATATATCGAAACTGTTTCTCGTTAATTAAGTTCGATTTTTATCGAATGTACAGTAGTTAGGTACAGATCGGCACTTTCCCGAATAGTAACGAATGCGGATTTTGCGCGCAGACCGGCCACATGAAGGTCGTGATACCGCCCGATATCATGGATCTGGATGACACCGCGGATATGCTAACTGCCAAGGAAAACGGCGATCTGTTATTGCGGTGCAGAGCTACCGGTAATCCGGAACCTGTCGTGGTCTGGCGACGGGAAGACGGCCGAAACATCACGCTGAGGAACGAGAACCATACCAAGCAAAGTACGATGCTAAGTAGATCCAAAACGTTTTGGCGAATGCACGCGAAGGAATCAAACGAGACACGTAAAACGAAGACGTAAAAATTAAGTTAGAAAAGAGGAAATGATGTAGAAATAAAATGTCCTCTATCCTCGTTCTCCGCGATTTGCATGAAAATTCAAAGAGACACTGATATATTTTACGACGTATACATACACACACACACATATATATATATATATATATATATATATATATATATATATTTCACGAAATAATTAACGTTGACAGGAACATGCTTATTATGCGATCAGACTGAAAAGTAATACAATATGGAATATAATAGAAACCCATATTCGAATTTGATTAGTTGTTAATTAAACGATAATGCTTATATTATCTCGTGAAAGTGATATAATCGCCCGTCGCGGTCTTTAAAATGGTGAATTAAAATTCCACCGAGGCATATCGTTAAATGCGCCCCCGCCGAAAATAGATGAAAATTCCCACCGTCGCGTCGGGATTATGACTAATGATTATGACGCCGAGTCCAAAGGGACGCGATTGAGTGTAGCTAAAACGGAAACCGTACGTCTGACGATTTATCTTTAATTGATGCGAGCAGCGCGCGCGGGGGTGTGATTTTCAAGATGAAAATATTCCCCGCGAGCGGATCACTTTTAAAAGGGCGGCGGTGTACGACGACGGAGCGAACCCCCGTCGTCGGTGTCCGTCGTGCCGTGTCCCGCGGAAAAGCAGCCATCCGATTAGCCTTCCTGACTGTGAGTGATGGATGTTGACTTTACATATATTTCCTCTTCGCCGCGATTCCCCCCCCCCCTCCCCTTCTATCGACTCACGTACCCGATTGCAATATCCAGTGTGTACACTGCGTCGGGAGAGCGTTACGCCACCGCGGTATCTCCATCCCGCCAGAATGACTTCGCCGTCTCCTCTCCGCCGTCATACATCAGAATCTCGATTTTATATTGTCTCGAAAGTCTCTAATCACCGGATCCTTACGTAATGACAGTCTTTGGACGCACGTTTATGCATAACGTATTCGGAAAGAATGGACAACTTTTTTTTCATGACATTCAGATGAAACGTTCGAAACGCAGATCTTTTATTCAGCTCGGGGACGAAAATTCTCATTGGAATAACATCGAGGGGATCGTTCATTATTTATTATTAGAATTCTTTTCAATTTTATTGAAAGAGAACCTGTGCGGGTGATGTAGCGCATCTCCTCGGCAGAAAGAAGGTGATATTTGAAAAATAAATCGGTCATGTGAATAAGAGTGTTGTGTCGAAAATTGAGAACGTCTGAAAGACATTTGGATTTTCGGATCTTTTTATCACGTCGGAAATATTAAAGCAGCGCGGACGTTCGAGGGTGAGCAGCTTCATCTGCGGGGCATTCAGCGACAGGAGATGGGATCTTATCTCTGTATCGCGTCGAACGGAGTGCCGCCATCGGTCAGCAAGAGATATAAAGTCAACGTCCGCTGTAAGTGTTACGTGTGCTGCTACGGGGGTTGCGATTTTCGTTTCGGTCGAGTTGCACGACTAATTACATCTTTCTCGTTAAAGTCAAACCGCTGATTAAAGTCTCAAACCAGTTAGTAGCGGCGCCCGTCGACAGCGACGTCCTCCTTCAGTGTTACGTAGAGTCCTCGCCGAAGGCTCTGAACACGTGGTACAGAAATAATGGTGAGAGAATATTGTATATGTAACGTTTGTTGAACGTATTACGTACATTAGATACTTCGTCAATTCCTTTCGAGCACAAGTTGTCATAAGCTTGTATCAAGTTTAGATGCTTGGTATGGTAATGGTTCTCTTTTTTTTTTAGCCATTATTGAAATAAATTTTTCATTTATCGATTTAGCCGATTTACCTGTTAATTGATTTGTTCTTCGTGCCAGATTGGCACAGCATTTCGTGAAAAATTCATTGGAGAAATATATAACATTTCTGTTTTAACATCTTCTGAGAATGTCTTTTAATTTCGATTTTATCATATATGCGTCAGGATTGAAATACTATAAAATACTAAAAATTTTTATATGGCGATTTTGATGAAAATTTGATGAAAATTTAGATCGCTCCGCTATTCTCTTTGCGAGGATAGTCACGCCAGTTTTATTATTTATTCCAATGAAATCGAGTCATTCTGTTGAATTAATAATTTTATCAAAAAGATTAAAATGTATATGCGTTGTAAATTTTCTAAGTTACTGAAGATATATTCTTATACTGAAACTTTTCTCCTCCATTCCCTCAAGAGATATTAATAGAGAAGGATTTTCTTTTTAAATATAGATGTAAATATATTCTTAATAGAATTACCTCTGAAGACATCTACTTCGGGGATCAAACTGCTGAAAGGCGACAAACACAACATATCGGAAGTAACTATCAACGACTATGCATATCAGCTAAATCTCACTGTCAGACGCCTTGACAAATCTGATTTCGGCACTTACACGTGCTCCGCTGAAAACGCTTTTGGAAAAGCGGAGGGATCCATAAGATTACAAGGTACAATAATCGTTATTTTCGTACAAATATTCAAAAATTCATATTAAATGTAATAAATTAAATTTAGTGAATTCCACCAAAAATAATTATGTCTTGTGACAATCTAAAAATATAACACGTGTACATATAATAAAGATCTCAGAAAACCTATTATTTTCTATAATTTATATATATATATATATATTTAAAGTTAATTTATAAATTATAAATTTTAATATATAATTTCTATATTAAATTTTTACGCGCTCAATTTAGTCTTTTAATCAGTCAGACAGTAGCCGTAATTATTCCCGTTTCTCCAAAATCAAATTGCAGAGCTACACATATCCAAATCGACGACAGTCTCCACGCGAAATACCGAAATCATCGAGAAGCATACCTGGCGAAAGCAAACGGAGAAGAAAGGAAAGAAATACTCGTATATACACGATAAAGGGGAGTTAGAGCTAATTTCGAAGGACGTGAGCCACACGACGCCGATGTCCAGACGGAATTCTTCCTCTTTGCCGAATATTGCGAACAAGTCGAGGATCTCTGCGTTTCCGGCACCAGCACCGGCGCACTTGACGCCGACGCATCTGGGCGCCCAAAATGGAGTTAAATCATCACGCGATCACACACGATCATGTTACGTGTATTTCGCCATGGTTATCTTGGTGATCTTCACTCGTAACTAAAACGAAGAGCAAGATTTTGATAAAGATGTTGAGAGCATTCAGTTACAACGAAATCGGACCGTAATTCCTGTTATTGAAAGACATCGCAGTGTAATGGATGTTGAAATAATTTTCTCTGCCATATTTTTATTTAGGTATTAAAAAAAAAAAAAAAACGCGATGGAGATGCATTGCATCGAGACCATCAGTATTTTGCTGTAAATAATGAAACGTTTTTATGACAATAAAAAAAGAATGTAGTTACATATATCTGAAAAATAGACGATCACGCTGTTAAAATCGCACGCTTGTAACTGCCATCATTATACATTCGATACAGTATCCGCTAGCTATTAATTTTTCATAACATAATACGACAAATTGACGTACAATATTTTTCTGTTTTGATGATGGAACACCATTTTACATTTTTTTCAAATAGTAGGCATTATTAAACGTAAGAATTAGGAGAGTCGTTCCGATTGATTCGTGTAATTATCGCGCGGTTAATAAATAAGCGTATATGTTGATACAGTAATTAATGAGGGGTCCATACTAAAAATCGACTGAATTCAAAATTCGTTGGTCTTTAGAAACTGACTGAGTAGATTCATTCGTCTCTAGGAAACAGCTGTATTTAACTCTAACGAAAATTATGGCATGTATATATGTATGACAATAAATGTTGTTTCTACTATCATCCGTGAGCGATTCTCCTCTTTCAGGAGATCCCAGCACTTTTCTTTCCTTTTTTTCTTTTAACTAAACAAAAAAAAAAATAGAATATTTGAGACATGTAACATGAATATAATCGTCAAAACTTTAGAATATCTATAATTTCTACATTGCGGCAGAATTAAAGATAAAATTTTATTTATAATTTTATATGCTGTATAATATGAAAAATATTTGAAAGACTAGGGACGCATATGTATATAAAATATATATTAAAATGTATATTAAAACGCACATATATAAAATACTCGGCGTATAAAATCATAAATAGAATTCTATCCTCGAATTTCCTGACGCAATTTATCTAAAGTGGACTTATTTACGTAAAAACGTTTTGTAAAAACACATCCGTTTTCTAACATACGATAATATAATCATCGAGCGACATTTTATAAAAACGTACTATATAATTCATCGCGATAAAAGTAGATGCGTAGAATGTTGGTTATTCGATTATACTGATTTGTGTTATCGTTGACAAAAGGAAAAAAATGAACCGGAGGATGTCCGCCCACATCATATGTTGTCACGTACCGCTCGTTTCGAGGACGCTTAGTTTAGTCAATGATTTTGTTGCGAGCGAGTGCTACAATGAAACGTTTGCTATTAATTTACCTTTTTTATATACTCTTCCAAGTGGCTTTATTGGAATCACCATGCGAGACGATCACGTACAAGCAAAAAAATAATGTTGACTTTCGATGCACTCAATTGACGACGCTGGAAAATAATTTGGATCAAGCGTGGACCAACACGACGAGCATCACAATTTTCGATTCGAATATACCTAACATATCTGGGTAAGAACGTAAAAGAAATCATTTGGAAGTTGTGAGAAAAGAATTGGTATAATCAATTTTTATACACTATAATATACAAGTTCAAATTTACTCTTTTTTTGAAATGTCTAGCATCATTTTCTCATTATTTTATAATTTCGAAATATTCGTACTTATTCTAGATAGTCTTCTTCTGAATATTCATTTTTTATCGAATATATTACAGGCGCTTTTGCGAATTTATCATGTCGTCGAAGTAATCCATAATTTTTTTTCGTACCTTCCACCAAAGGCACAGTTTCGCAAAATTCGGAGCGACCCTTGAAACCTTAGACCTGCACGAATCGGGTATACAAACATGCGATGCTGAGGCATTCATAGGCCTTACTAAGTTGAAAAAACTGATGCTTTGGGGCAATAAACTGACGAACGTGCCGGCAGAATGGCTCATGAACATGTACTCTCTGCAGACTCTAGATTTATCGTTCAACTTCATCCAGTGGCTCGATTGGAGAGTTTTTCAGATGCTTCCTAATTTGGAGAACTTTTACTTCGACTACAATCAACTCAGCTACATCGACTATAGCCTGTTCGCTTATCTGGGTAATCTGAAAAGAGTGAGATTCAGCAAAAATCCATGGAAATGGCCGTAAGTTATATCAAAATATCGAGGTAATATTAAGATATTGGCTAGAAGTTACTCCGCTATCAGCTTGGAGTAATCTATTACGAAATTTTTCTTTTCATACAGAATTTAGTATTTTGCAAAATTAAATTTCTTCAATAAGGAGCTTAATCACGTTTCTGAATAAATAAAAAAATGTTAGTGAAATAATTTTTTATCATATAGATGTGCTAACATATATAACACATTCTCAGGTATCGCGCTCGCTTGACGTGGCAATTGGAGAATCAAAAGGTCGAGATATCGGATATGTGGGAGGATTGGAACTGGATGAACGTTGTGATCAAGGACTGCATTGAGAGTGGTCGCGGTGAATTGCCGAGCGATAAGGTGCTCGACTGCGCTGTAGAGAAACTGCTCGAGTTTACGTACGAGACCTTCAGCGCGCAGGAGAGGAGCAGCGCGACCGGATGCAGCGAACAGGCCAAGCGATTAGTGCATTGCATGAGACCGCGCAATGCCATTGGCGATACCGATTACGAAACAGTGCGAAGGATTCTAGAGGATTATTCCACGATTCTGCCGCCGATGCAAAGGGCGCTGAGCCCCTTTCCGTTGAAATGATAAACGCGCTTTGTCTCTGTCTTCTCAGGGACTTCTTTTAAGATAAAGGTAAAGTCTTTAGACTACGCTTCTACGTCAATTTATTATTTTACTCTACAATTGAGAGAACTCTTAATCGAACCTTCCTTCATCCTTATTCAGTATTTGTATGAATTTAAAATGAATAAATAAAAAAAAATGCGCGATTATATATTTTAATATATAGTAATATGTACATAAAACTTTTTTGTTATAGAAATATTTTTTTCAATGTTAACAGAGAGAGAATAAAGATAAAAAGATAAAATAAGAATAAATTTTGTACAAAAATAATGCCTTTATTATATTTTATACATAGAGGTATTACGAAATAAACACATATAATCGCAGATTCGATAATGTAACACATTTGTTTCAACTTCGTACATTTGTAAAACGATTATACCAAACACAGCCGGTATCCTATTTAAACATAGAATTAATCTTTTATTTTCCATAAAAAAAACTTAAAAGAACATCTATTAATTGTGATAAACGTATATATTAAGGACTTTAATTTAAATAAAATAACAATTTTTAACATAAAGAATTTAACTGCATAAAAGAATAAATAAAGTTATAAAATCTCTGGCAGTATTTGGAATTTGTAAGTATCAGATTTTCTAAATTATTATGAATGAAATACATTTCAGGAGAGAATTCATCGCATTGCAAAACTATATTTTTTAAAATGGCCATTGGTGTAAATAATCATAAAGATTTGTTATAGATTATAATTTCATTAAATCATTACACAAGCTTTAATCATTTATTTTTCAATATATCTTAAGTACTTCTTCAAAAGTACATTGTCTAAGAATTACGATTTAAGATCAGTTTTGAATTAAAAAACTTCACAATCATTATTAAAATAAATGGCCATGTATATTTAAATAGATTAAAATTTCATCAAACATTATAATTTTACAAATTGTAATAATTTAAAATTTATATATCTTATTAGCATTCAAATAGAGTCAAATATATCTGAAAAATTAAAATTTGAAAGTACATTGTCTCAGAACTGTAACTTAAAATTAAATATTGAGCCGAAAAATTCCATAAATTAATATCGATAATAATTATTATTCTATATCTAATTAATATCGATAATAATAATTATTCTATATCTAATTAATATCGATAATAATAATTATTAAAATATCTAAATTAAAAATAGATGATGAATAGTTATCAAATTCTTTTGCAATTATGTCAATAAATTTTATATATGAACAGCAAATGATAAGACAATAGAAACTGATCGTAAATTTAATTTTGGATTATTCCTGAATGCCAAACAATCGGCGCATCAATCACAGGTTTCATGTCTATTCTTGGCTGAACGTAATATTGTGCCAATGGCTGCGGCGCTACAAAAATACGTGCAAAATAGCGTTAAAACGCAACGCATTGTGTATTGCAAAAATATTTTACGAGGTAAACAAAGAGCGAACGAGATTTTATGGTAAACGGTACTTGTCGATTACTATTGAAAATCGAAATTTTGTAAATATCACACATGTTTTTCGTTGTCAGGTCAGAATTGAATTAATCCGTATATAGAAATATTTTGTAAAAATCGCCTTTGATTCAACGTACAAATAGAGAACAAAATAATCAAAAGCTTTTAATATAACACAAGCCAAAATGTTATACGTACCATGATTCGCGCCGTTCAAATATTGATACATTTTAAGGGAGGTCGCGCTCAGAGCTTTATGTTTCGACGCCATTGGTTCCCCTTGAAATTCGAACATGATTATCTCATCTTTGTGAATAATAATCTAAAACAATACAAAAGAAATATATTATCAGATATAAATAAAAAATCCGGACATTTTAAATAAGAGACATTTACTTTGCCAATATATCCGGGAACATCCTGCACTTGTATGCAGTCAAAGGTGCATATTGCATCAAATTTCTCCTGGACAAAGTTCTGCAGAATCTTCATTTGTGCTAAGTAAACATTGTCATCTTCGAGTTGAGTTTTCTCAATCGCCTTGATGCAACGTTTCTTGCCTTGTTTTGAGCGCGAAATTTCGATCTTCTGAACATTCGAGTTGGCCACCGCTTCACGAATGTATCGTTGTCTTTCTAGAATCTTGGATGCTCCAATAGGTTTCGCCCAACGGATCTCCCAACCTTGTTCTTCGACGATGCTACCTGGATCTAAAAGTAAAGGTACTTATATAAAAAGTTAAATGTAAAAGCTAAATGTTATTTTAAATTCAAAATAAAGTAAAATTTACGTTGCTTGCATACTCACATTGCATTATGTCCATTACGGTCTGCGCGGCTTCGCGATTTTCGTAGTGAATGAAAGCGAAATGATTGATCTTCTTTAGCTTTAATATCGGCACGTTCGTGTGCCTGTAGAAAATCTCCCTCACCTTCTGTTGCGGCATATCGAGCGTGAGGTTCCTTACAAACAGAGCCGTCACCTATTTGTCATCACGTACGATATTGAGTTAGTACAACATGTCCTGTTTCATGTGCCACTATATATACACATATAGATACATACATATATACGTACGTACACACACACACACACACACACACACACACGCGCGCGCGCGCGCGCGCGCGTACATATATAAAATATACAATAATATACAGTGATATATGAAATGTGAGATTTGTAACGATATATTTTACAACACGCTCTTTTTAAAACATTCCCATATATTATTACATCATAGGTTTTATTTTTAAAATTAAAAAGGAGAGAATTTTTTTATTATAATTATGTCAGGATACTTAATTTAATCAACATGAGTTCAATCAACATGAAAATAATTTTAATATAATAAATTTACTACTTATTCATATTCTCTAATGTTGAAAAAAATGTACTAGTCAATAAATTTTTATCAAATTAGTTCAATAATTAATAATAAACAGTTACAATAATGACTAATAAATTATCAGACATGAAAACTAAAAGATATGTTATTTTTTAATCTTTTCTGATTCGGAATATATTATATAAAATTACACAGAATGCGATTTATGTAAACGCTTCGATTTATTCAATCTCTATTTCAATAATGACATATGTTCGGTAAAGCGTTAATAAAACATTTTTTCATGTTTTATTTTATAAAATTATACATTTTTTATCTTTTCTCGTTCATATTGATCAATTATCTCTTCAAATACTCACGATTATTATTGCATTTTATTATATATTGTTAAATGGGAAATTAATAAAATATCGAATCGTAAACGGGAGAAAAACGGGAGGAAGGGTAATGTTGAATTATCTCCAAAAAAAGAAATTGTAAAATTGTAAAACGATGGATCGACGGTTGTCAATTTTACCATTTTTCCAATTTTGAAAAAAAATTAAAAGTTCACCGTTTGCATGATGTCCTCGTCGATCGGATCGCCCGGCTCCGGATCTGCCCAGTCCACCGCGATCTCGTGATCCCACAGCATCACTTTGCCGGGGATGAGCTTGCGCCGAGCCATCGCGGCTGCTCGATGGTCCTGGAACTCGACGAAGATGAAGCCGCGATTCAGATTGCGATCGTAAGCACTTGGATATAAGTAGATGTCCGTGATGCCATCCAGTATTTTAGTCAACTCCTCCATGAATTCAGACTTGGTCTTAGTCTTGGGCACGCCGCCGAAGAAGAGCCGACAATTGTCCATGGACTTGACCACGCCGATACGATGGCCCGGTCGGATCTCGTGGCCATCGAGACGCTCGCACGCCTCTCGGGCGATCCGCGGTTCCTCGTACAACGCGAACGCGTAGCCGCGCGTTGATCCGGAAAAGTCGAGCATCAGTCGCAGTTCGAGAAGACGGCCCACCTGTTCCAGTAACGGCATCAGCTCATCCTCGTAGCAGTCGCGCGGTAAACGCCCCAGGAACACTTCTGCGCCCTTACCCCGCTGCCGCTCGCCGCGCGCCACTTCTGGTGCCGTCAACCGTCGCTGTCCGTTCTCCTGTATGCGTCGAAATTTTTTGTGCAATTAGGATAATAGAAGGAAAAAGATATTTAGATATTCAGAAATGAAAAAAAAAGGAAAAATTTTTTGTAATTATTCATGTAATAAGAAAATTAGATTTTATAACACATATTCATTAATTTTTCTGATCCAGCAAAAGATGTAGCTCTAATTTATAAATGCGATTAATTGTACTTTCTTGGATAGATTGATAAGGCATTAATTAGAAAAGAGGAATCAATATTGTTATACCTCTTATAAATCAATCACCCCAACGTTTTCAAGTTACTTCAATTCAATTTTTCTCAATCTCCTACACTAGAAAGAACTATTTCATTGTTTGTCGAATACAGCTTATAACATTAGAAAAACAATAACATAGATAAAAACAATAACATAAAAATTTTATAAAAATGTCTACGTACTGATGTACATTTTATAAATCACTGTCTCTTTCCCATCAATATTTTGAAGTTGTTACTTCAAGTCTTCCCAATTTTTATCGACTAAAGAAATTATTTTATATACGAATGTGTTCTAATATTAAAAAATAAATAAAAAATAATAATCAGTCTCTGTACTTGCACGAGCTCATAATGCGTACGACGCAGCATCTCCAAGAGTCGCATGGTACGCCGACACTCGCCAACGAGTTCGCCGTCGTTACTCATCGTCATTGACACGCAATCCCACGAACTGCACATGGCGAACTGGCAACAGGACACTCTGTGCAAAGATTTGGGGGGGTAGGAGAATCAGAAGAATCGAAGTGGGGTGAAGTGATTTTTGGGGCCCGATTCCAGGAAGAGCGCAACGCGAAACAGTTTTTGCGTCTAGGCTCATTGCGTGTTCTATAAAGTTCGAGAAAAGTAAACAATTGTCTTTCTCTTTCTAGACTTTTATCTTCTCCTTTCATATATATTTATAAATTTTCCTTGACAAAAACCTTCACTTATATGTTCATTTTGAGAGACATTTTTATATGAGAGTTATCATAATAAATTAATGAGTTGAATTTCTTTCCTTATTGATATTACTTTAATCCTTTTATTTTCGCGATTAACACAATGCATATTGTAATTTATATATTTTTATGCACATGAGGCATTATTTTATCTGAAAAATATAATCTCTTACAGTTTGTCTTAATTATATATTTTCTTGAATGCAATTATTTTATTTTATTACATAATTAAATTATGGTCATTTAAGATTAGATTGAGAAGAATATAAATATTAAATAATAATATAAATAATATAAAAAATTGGAGAAGCAGAACGGTTAATGTTGACACAGCACTCTTTTCATGTACACGGAGAAAGGCTAATACGCGGAATCGTCTAGTTCTCTTGCTTCTATGCGTTAAACGAAGAGAAAAGAGGATTCTCAGAACAGCTCCCGTGAGCGAGACAAAAAACAAAATGACATGATATTGGAATTATACTCTCCTTGTTGGGATATTAAATTAAGATGAAATATTACATTTAATTTTGCTTTCAGTTACATTAATGCGAATCTAATTTCTCATTCATACCGAATAAAAAACTTTTTATGCAAGAATATATACAAAAATATATATAATTATTTTAATCATAATTACATATAATATTTTTAATTATAAACATATTTGATTACATATGGACAATTTTTTCTCATATCTTCAAACTTAGTTTTTTGTGAAAGAAACAATGTGGAAATTATTCATTTAATTATTTTTTATGTTTTTTCGTTACTATTATTTTTCTTATAACAAAAATATCAGAAATTTTACAAAAAAAAAGAAATTAATGTGAACATTTATGAAGATATTTCATAAATAATATATATATATATATATATTTATATATATTTATATATATTCGTGCATAAAAATTTTTTACTGATAAAAAATTTTTATAAATTAATTTTATATAATTATTTATAATTATATAAAATTAATTTATATAATATATTAAATATTTGTAAAGATTTTATAAATCTATATTATTTTAACAGATTTTATACTTAAACATTTTTTATATAATGATTTTCTAATCAATTATGGAATTGCAAGCGTGAGATAAAAGTTGATAAATTAAATGCTTATAAACGCTTCGAAGCATTTTTTGATTAATCTATTTTAATAAAATTGTAATAAAATTCTTTGTCTTGATTAGTCAATCAAATGCCGATATCTAAGCATAATTACGAGTAGGTCACCGATAATGTAGATACGATGATTTTTCGACCGTTGGTAAAAATATTTAATTAATTGTACTTGTTAACTGATAGTAAGCGGTAAATTTCACATTCGATACCATATAAAGTTTTTGCTAATATGATTTTATTGATAAATATAAATATTTCGCATTGCGTGATTCTTCGCAACATGTAGCGTAACATGTTTAAAAGATAATTACCTCTGTTATATAATTAAATGCAATTTGTATTTTGCACGTATATCAACGAGCAATCTTTTATAAGAAAAAAACGAGAAAATAAGAGCCATTCGATATTAGAAATATTTAATAAAATTATAAATTTTTTATATATAACTTATAACGTGTATATAAAAATATTTTCATATTACATTTACATATTTACATAATTTGAAAAAGGCAGGTAATATTGGCAGCCAAGATGAATCGCAAAAATAATTCTTTTGTACCAATTATAAGGTACATATATCGTAATCTATACATTTGAGATCATCGATAGTATTGTACAGCGACATTTGTGACGTAGGTATTGTCCGGTCAAGTAATGCACTGAATTCTTTATAATTTTTGACCAATTGATGAATTTTATCATTTATATCCGGACAAGAAACACCGGTTTCAATTATACTGCTCAATCTATCGGTATTGTCCGCACAGGTCGAAAATTGTTCTATGAGCTGCAATTCCTCCTTTAATGCTGCGTTCAATATAGTCACCTGGAAAAAAAACCACAAGAGTTATGTAATGCTTAAGTGCCACGGTATCTACATGTGGCGAGAACAACGGTGATTATATTGTTGACTCAATAATGATTAGAATTGCAATACAAACGCGTTTTGCTCTCTGTTGGAATTCCTCTAATTTCCTGCGCATACTCTCGAACTCAGCTTCCGTATATTGTATTTCTTGAAGTTTATCCTCGTCCGCTAGAACATTGTTGGGTACAGCGATGAATTTGTTCACGAGATTCTGAAAATGAAACAAAGATTAATACCATGCATGCAATATGATCTCTATTATCATTTTAGTTTTTAATTTAGCAGATACATAAAATAATTTATGTATTTAAATATAACTGATTGTATTTAATTTGAAAATAATTACCTCAATGTTTTTTAAATGAGGCTCTGAAGCCACATAATAAGCTCTTATAAGTTTTTCCTCATTTGTCTTTAGCATGGTCAAATTATCCGAGTCTAGTTTATATATTTTTTCCAAAGTTTCGCACAACTTTCTACTTCTAGACTGTATCCTTTCCATCACAATATTTTTGACTACAACAAAGAAAAATTTATTAATTTATTATTAAATCATCAAGATTATTAAAGTAGGATTTTTCATAAATTACAAGCGTCTAATTAAGAAAACAATAGATAATACTACAAAAGCATTCAGTGCAATTGAAAAAAATCTACAATTCACATGTATTTAAAACCAAACTAAGGGCTTAAAAAAATTTTAATCTTTTTTCTCAAATAAGAAAGGCTTGTAAATTTGCCATTTTGATTTTTTTCAACAAGTTTCTTGGTAGATACGAGCACAGTTACATAGTATTTTACAAGATAATAATTTACATTTTGCATAATGATCTACGCGTGACTCACGAAAGACCAGACCATAAAAAAGCAAGCGTGCAACGGAGATCGAGATTGAAGGAAAGGATCAA
The DNA here is from genome assembly GCF_055798465.1 of Pogonomyrmex barbatus. Taxonomy (NCBI): domain Eukaryota; kingdom Metazoa; phylum Arthropoda; class Insecta; order Hymenoptera; family Formicidae; genus Pogonomyrmex; species Pogonomyrmex barbatus. The sequence continues at coordinate 12,610,639 of NW_028297138.1, forward strand.
GATAAAGGACGCGTTCGTCGAGGGGAGCCGCTTCTCGGCCGGCGTAGCGTCTTCGTACGCGAATGCGACGCCACGCTCCCGCTCGCGTTCCCCCCCTCGCGATAGATCCGTCGAAGGCGTCCCGGTCTCTGGACGAGTGTGACTCTAGTCATGATCGAATGCCACATGAAACTAGAGTACACCCGTCCAGCGGCAACAAGACGAGCAGCAGGGGACCGCGGGATTTCGAGGAGCGATACGCAATATCCCGCCGCAACGGTCGGCGTCTGCCTTTCTCCTCGATCCCCGGCTGATTGGAGTTTGTCAAACACGCGATCCGTCAAGCGACGCGCGTGTCGAAAGCTAGAATGCAGGCGGGCGACTTACGAGTCGCATACACGGCTCGGGAATGGAAGCCGAACAGCTGCATCTCGTATTCCTCCCGTTTGCGTTTCCGCGACTCGGCGGACGCGATGCCGCTCTCCATGATCAGGGCAGGACCAGATGAGACGAGAGAAAGCGAGAAATCCTCCACCCTCGCGAACGAGCCTCGGTCCTCTCGATTCCTATCCGACGGTGGGCGGCAAGCGGCTGCTCGCTCTTCCCGCACGGGAACACCTTGACGTCCGTTGACAAATGAACATGGCGTCTCTCGGCGAGCGTACGCGTACGAAAGCGTCCTTTGTCCCGCCGCGTTCGCCAATGCATCGCAACAGTCGCGCGACGCGCCGGGGCACGGTGGGGCCCCAATCGCGCGCGAGATTTTTCACCGGCAGCGCCGCTTCGAACAACGGACGTCTTTCGAAACCGAGTCTGATTCGATCCACCCAACCGATTACGAAGGTGACTGCAGCTTTCACGTGGGAAATAAACAAAAACTTATCATGCTCCGATTAAAATGCAATCGTATCGATTCGCAATTATAATTGGGAATAATCTCCGCTAGATACTGCCATGTTTGATCTTAAGTTTGTAGTAATTGACTTTTCTTAAGATGTATCTCAGGTAGCTTAATTTTAAATTGTTTAGTTTAAGAGATAATTTTTTAAGTTAAAATTAAATTTTTCCTCGATTATAAATACTTTAATCTAGATGGACTTATTTCCAGATTCTTGTGCAGTGTTTTTTTTCCTAAATAAAAAAAATTGTAATTGACTTTTTTTCACAGACTGATGACTGATCCGCACGGTCATTTGAGCTTAGCGAATCATAAATTCGAGCTCCCTACATTGCGAATACATATATACACACATACACACATTCATTTTATTATTACACTCTAAAAAAATCCACTCAATTAATTTTTTTATCATGCTTTATCTACGTAGAGAAAACAAATCTAATGCGCACTTCAAATAAATTTTTTATTTCATTCACGTGCATAATTTAGTTACGATACAGTCCGATAAATATTAATCGGCTGTAAACTCTTATCTTTTTCGATGAATTTTAATATTTGTTATATTTACCTTAATAGTTAATAGTTGTGTTGTTATTCATGAGAGCGCGACGATAACCATTCGGCGAGGGACCCTGTTTGTTATCGTACGCGCAAAGCGGAAGTGCATGGTGCCGTTCACCTGGCGGATACGAATTTCAAATATTTTTTGTCACATTCTGGTAACACTAACTACTATTGTTTCCATATCTTTAAAACTTTATGTTTTTTCGCGAAGATCTAGGAAATAAAAAAAAAAATGAAAATGAGTTGAGATTATCTCCTTGAATCTCGAATTTCACCGCGTCAATAGATTAAAATAGAAATTTTATTCGATATTACACAATCGCGAATGGATTGTATATTTATGAACTAATTAAAATCGTTGTAAATTACTTCGTCGTTACGAGCGTACTTCTCTTTGGAATGCGTTGCACGTTGAAAATAATGCAGGAAACGAATCGAAGGCTGGCGATTCGAGTGTTAATTTTATTCGTGCAATAATACACGTGTCTTTCTACGCGAGGATTACATTAGTTATAATTGCTTATTTGTGGCCGAGTGAATCACATCTGTTTCGCACATTTGCGGTTAATAACGATTGGCGCAACGCCTTCCTTTCCCGGCAAAATGACAGCATGCTTATTTTCGGTGAAAGGTGATTTGCGTGTATGAAAATATTTCCTCCTTCCTCATTTCTAGGAAAACAAAGTTTCTCTGAATAAGACTCCTTTGAAAAAAACATAAATATTCGCGGCTCGAACGGATATTTGGTATTTCTCGTAAAAGTAAGCGAGTGCAATTTCACAAGAATAAAAGTCGATTATGCACCTTCCCACTGCCATCAATTGTGCACCTTCCCGCTGTATGACATCACTATTTCTTTTTTGTGATGGATTAGTCACGCCGTTGATAAGTCATGCTTATACAATACATACTTGACAAACGTTAATGTAGTTCATGCCAAAAAAGAAACTTGTATGTCATATGTATAATAGGTTGCATATATATCTGCCGAAATATAATCAATAACAATGTAATAATTTTCCGTTCTATCGTGACTTCTCTTTGCTTTATTATTAATAGAGATCACGGATATTGAGATGAATTAAAGTAATTATTTATAAAAGAAGACCGACAAAAAGAAGGATTAATTAATGAATTGGTTAATTGTAATCATAACTTATTTATGAGAACTCGGAGAAAATTAAGAAGCATTACGCTGCATATAGAATGTTTTTTAATATTTCATAATGTGGAAAACGAGATCACATTTTTCTTGAAATTAATCCTGTCTTCTCTTAAAAATTGATATTTTAATTGGCTTTCTTCTTTCAGAAAAATTCTGTCATGTCGAGAGAAAAAAGTTATAAAACAAACTTTTCAAAAAAAGAAGGTAAAAAATGTAAAAAAGAAGGAGAGAAATTATGTAAAAAAAAGTATGTTTGTGTGCAGACAGAACGATTTTCGACATTACGATCCGCTTGTTAATCAATCGTCAAACTAATGTGTGCCTTTTCAGTTGCGTAAAAATCTTTGAGCAAAGGCTAGTGACTCACGTTTCCTTCTTGTAAGACCAATCAGATCGCAATGTAGGAGAGGAATGTCGGGTGGTGTCCTAACCTTCGATAGGAAAAAAAAACATGTCCTTCGTGTGTAGCGTAAGTAGCATCGGCGTTTATTCAGAGGAAGAGCGGGAATCAAGTGTTTAACGTCGTCGTATCGTGTTGCACATGACGAGCGAATGGATGGGACGTGGAGACCGCGAGGCGGTACATCCGTCACGTGCAAATCGGGTCCCATATGTGCGCACGTAAACGATTGTTGGTATGCCGGTTGCATTTACGCAGCTTGCGCGTCGTACAATGTGTGCCCGCGAGAAATTTTACACCTACTTACATTCACGTTTCCACAGCCGACTTTGGCATTGCGGGAGACCGCAGCGGATTTATCTCGAATCGAGACGCGCGTTGGCGCGTTAGACAGCTACCACGAGAAATAACGTAATTCACGATAAAACCTAGAAGAGTTGGTATGCAAATCGATTTGAGTAAATTGCACGAAGCTTTTAGAATTTCAGATTAAATTGGAGTCACTCGTCCTTGATTTTGAAATGCAATTTTATCTGAGAACGATATATATATATATATATATATAATGAGATACGAAATAAGAGAGAGCACGCCTAACTCGACGTCGAAAAAATCGGATAACATATGTGCCTTGCTTTAACGTTCATACATTTTTATGTAGGAGAGAACACGCGGAAATGGGTAGAGCCGAACGTGACATCGATAAGAAATCGATATCGGCGTAATTGCATTCCGCGGTCGAGATCTTGTCAAAGATAATAGTTAAAAGATGACTTTATCGCTGTATTATCTAAGATATTGTACACACGTCGCGTGTCAACGCGGAGATTACGTGGATGATAGCGGTCGAATGTAATTTTAAATGCAATTTCCATTTTTTTTTCGCGAATTAACATCTAGAGACTTGTGAGAGTCGCGCGAATATTTAATTAATATTTTATCGTTTAAACGCGCGACGCACACGTGGAGTAGAGGCGCGCGGCTCGCACGGACACAGAGACATACGCGCGCGCGCGGAGGTTTGCCCGGCGACTGCGCAGCCGGACCGCGCAGGTCCCCGTAAAAAGCCGGGGGCGCGATTCCGTCCTCGCTCTTCAGATACCGCGCGCCTTCTACTCGCTCGCTCAGTTTGTATTCGGTATCCATCTCGATTACCGTTCGGCGACGAGATAGTACACACGGGGACGACGGATAATACGGCCGCGTGCGTGCGTTCCATCCTCGTGCCGGACGCTTCTCGCGCGTCCCTCTCGAGATACGAGTCTCCGTTTTCGTTCGAGTCGAGTTTTCTCATCGATCGCGCGATCTCTCGCGTAGGATCCGAGGCAGCTGCCGGCGAGGGATCCTCTCACCTCCGCGATTCGATCCGAGGGGGAGAGTGGTGCGCATTGTGCCATTGGTTGTCAAGTGGTTTAAACAAGAAACAAAGAGGAGAAAACGAGCGGAGCTACTCGACGAGGGAAGATGCCGTCGATGCGAATACTTGGCCTCCTGGTGATTCTTCTCGCCGTGCAAGGTGAGTCTCTTTTCAATTTCGCTTTTCTTTTTCGCCTCTTTAATCGGTGTCGCGTCTCCTTAATCGTCCGCGCGACGCTCGACCGCTCAATGTGATTGTAACTTTTTTTTTTTGTGAAATAGTCAAAGAGGTTTTAGCAGGCGACGAGTGGATTATTTTGAAACCGGAGAGGGTGGGTGCGCATCTTGTTTTCCGATAAAATTGTTAGTTTTGATAAAGATGATAAAGTGTGCACTTCTAAACAGAGACTTTGACATTTGAATCACCTTTATCGGAATTCAGGTTTGTTATCTGTCACTCCACTTTGAATTTATTTTCCGTAACACTCGAACGTTTTATTTTCATACTGTTATCTAAAAAAGACTTTAAAAGCGATACGGAAGTCAAAGATGGATTTTACTGATTTTTCATGCTGTGAAAAAATGAAAGGCAAATATTGTTGTATGGCTTCTACATTTAACGTTAATTAATTTAACATCAATTAGAATTAATTCGCATCAGGAATAGAATAGAAGTAACGCTTTGGAATTAATTATCACATCTATATTTTCTCCGGGTAAAACTACACCGTGAGAAAGGACGTGAAATTAGCCGAGTAACGCGTGTAAAAATCGGAATCATTTACTACGGAAACGTATTCTACGCGTATTTCCGCGATAAATCGTGCGAGTCTGACACTTGTTGTTCGTGCAACTTTACATACCTTTCTTTACAGCATAGCACGTTAAGAGCACTCCCCATTGCGAAACCTATCATTTATTATCGCGCCTCAAAGGCGTCACTTCTGTAACGAACACCGCGTTGCGGGATGATGATAGCGTGGAATAGATCGCGGTAACGGGCCAGTCATTACGCGAACGTGGCGAAGGAACGGCAATACCGATCTCTCGAGCTTGCGTCTCATTACTCGCCGGCAAAAAGCATCATCGGCTTGCATTGTCGAGCCTTCCCGTGCCGCGAGTTATAAATCATATAAAAATCACGTGCGTTCGATCGAACGAATTCATCGATGCGTAACAACTCGAGACGAAATAAACATTCCCGAAGAGCCGAAAAATAGTTAATCTAAATATTTATTTTCTTCTCAGTTAAGAATGCTGTCGCAATTATAATTTATGTCTAATGTTAAGTTTTATTTATAATGTGTATGTAAAAAAACATATTCTTTATTGCAGCGTTTATAAGTATATGTCGAGACCGGTTAGTTTTATGATCTATGAATGTTGTTTTATCGAACACGATAATGTACCATGTTGAAACCTGTAATTTTAGACTCGCTTTCCTTCTCGGATGTTAGAAATACCGGAGCTAATGACAGATTGCGCCCTGTTCGGATTCGTATTCGCGCAGATTTAAAGCGTGAATGAAAAGGGCACCTTAACATCTTCTGCAGCGAACAGTTGCGGAGCAACAATAGCCGTCATTGTGCGACTAATCGACGAGCACGTCGTGATCGCTGCCGCGGAAGAAGCAATTACGTATTAAAAAAAAGCTTAATTACGCTTCCTGGTGTACCTACGTACCGGAAGACATCGCAGTCGCGCCAGGGCGAGTCGCTCGCGTCATTGGAATTGATAGTCAAGTCGCAGAACGGCATTGATCGCTAATTCGATTCGAAAATTACAAAGAAAATTTATAAAATTGTGCATTGATAACAAACGCGCAAAAGCTTATCTTTCCTTCTGGAACAGAATAAGAATTTAAAAAAAAAATTTTTTTCACTTCCACTTTCTATATTTTTACATTATTAGCGATACTTGATAGCGATTAGTAAAAAGTCAATTATTAATTATCAGTTTATCCTTGTAATAAAATTCATTAAAAAGATCTGAGATCAGTTGTGTAAATGTTTTCTCACGATCACATCGCGGGCTCGTTTCCGGCCCCATCGTGCGGCGATTACGTAATTCGCCATTGAAAATCGAAAGGGTATCTGGCCGTACTTAGGGCCTATGGTGGGCGAGGGGGACGGGGACTCTCGCAGTTGTCACCGAGAAAGGAAGTCTGGCAAAAAGCGCGTCTGCCAAGGAGGATTCCATTGAGAATTCGCCGCGTGAGGTATCGCGAAGAAGCGTGGCTCATCGGAGAACCGGTGGCGATGGCTGAATGGCCCGAAAATAAGATGAACGAGACCATTCGCCGGATGGTGATGGGAATGAAGTTACGCGAGGGGGGAGGGAGGAGGTCGGCCAGGTGAATGCATATTTCAGGTAGGAGAGAAGGGCCCGAAAGGGCAGATGGCTGGGATCGAAGCGGCTCGGCCGATGGCCGGTCGATAGAGGAGAGAGGAGAACGATTCACAATTTTCTGGTAACTGCTTTCGCTGCTCTCGCAGGAATGCTCTTAGCCTCTTCCCTGGAAGACGCGTATTTGATGCCTTAATGTCCCGTTTTCTTTCTCTTTATAATAATAGGAGCGGCTTCCTTTCTTTCTTATTCCGGTGGACGGACCACCGCCACAGACCGCCGACTCGTTTCGTGCGTGACTGCGATCCTGACGAGCTTGTCCGACGTTCTAGACGAATTAAGGATTAGGAAAGAACCGGAATACATTCTACGTATCGCTCTGTCGTTCGTTATTAATTCTTGAGCGGACTAGCACGAGGGTAACAAGAAAAGTAGATCATTCGTGAGAGATTACGTTTTTCATTGAAGTTGTTTTTACGTAAATTCAAAAAATTTTTACTTTATTTTATTTACTTAAAGAAATTAAATTAATGAAATAAAGGAAAATAATTTAAAAGATTTATAAAATCAAGCTAATAAAATCGTTCATTATTAAATAAAACTAAAGTCGACTGTAGCAATTTCAGCTTTTTCAAATAGCTTCTTAAAGAATGAGCAATAGTTGTACGTAATTAATTTTATTTTTAAAAAATGTTACAAAAATATCTCAATTATACTATCATAATTTGTATGTATTATCATATTTTGATTAGATAAAATTAATTACGTCTACTTTGTATGATCATATTTATATAGCCATTTTGCTAAATTACTACAAGAAGAAGAAGAAAGATAATTTTTTTGTGACGGTAGTCTTTGAATCCTCTAAACCGATTAGGAACAGACATCTTTGTGAAAAAACACTGCAGGATCGTATTACTGTGGCGTCAAAAGCATGATAAGATCTGAGTTCAATGCACGGAATTGATAGTGAAGAAGTACGCTGTGAAACGATAAAGCGTCGCGACAGACCTCCGAAGGACTCTTTTAGATTTGAATTGGTGATTTGATAGCGGTGATGTATGAGGCAAACGCAGTCGGCAGTGAGATAATTTGGGTGCAGCCGGTCTCGATGACGGACATTATCGTTCGCGAATTGTACTCGCCATCGCATTTGTAGCTCTGCGAAATTTAAAGTCACTCGGTAATTTGTGATTACGCGTTGACCCACATTATCTGTGGATCAAACATAAAAATCAAGTGCCTTCAAAGTCAAAAAAAAATTGAATGCGCGTTCACAAAACTCGCGAAATATGATAAATTACAATTTTTTTCGAATAATCATCGACTTTCAATAAATTGTTCAACTTTTTATTCCAACTTTGGTGATCGAAGAGATAGCAAGGAATTCTTAAAATTTCTCTTATTAACTTTGATGCCATTGGGAATTGAAGAAAATTAGAAACTCAATTCCAAGCCCTCGCATTTCGAGAAAATTTATTCGTATTCGTAAATCGGATTCATAAATCATCGTTCATTTATGCGTGTCGAAGGTTGCGGGCGATAACGGTTCTCCCTTTCGCAACGAGGCTTGTTTTTTTTTTTTCTTTTTTTTGAAATACCAAACCACGGGGAAAAGAGGAAAAGCCGGTTGCACAAGATAAAACATGCGTGCGATACGCGTCGCGTATCGAGCAATTGCGCAAGCGGATAGGCAGCTACAAAGATCCTCGCTGTTTCTCCTTGAATCAGTCGTTACTCTTCTTCCGCCGCGTCACCGATCCGTGGAGAAATTTAAGAGTCGATATAAATGAGTCTCGATAGCAATGACGAGACCACGGTTTAGGTCTGTGTCGCTTGTCGACGCCTATAAACGAGAGAGAATTTGTCGAACAGCGTGACTCCATTCCGGGTATGCGTTGTCATCAATCTACCGCTCCATTCTATATACATGTATATGTATATGTATATAATCTTGTTAGCTATCTTCTGATAACGTATCGAGAAACGCGTTTCATCTTTAATAGAATCTTCTTGATGTATTATTTTTTACATCGCTAAGTATTAAACTTTTATTCCTTTTCTCGATTATCTTGACATTTAACGATTCCGAATAATTAAATAAATCAATTTGTGAATGAATGTGACTGAAGATTTTAGGAATTTATTATACGTAAATATAGTTGCATTCGGAAAAATTCTACTTTACGTACGTTTTGCGCAAGACTTTGTATTTTTATCTAAACGCGGAATAATTATTGAATGTGATAACCGCATGCTTTGCACATACATAACTCGTAACACGTAACTCGTTACATTAGATATATATAGTTTTCTTCCGATGGGTGCGTCTCGCAAGCGATTTTCTTTGCGAGAAAGCACGTGTCGAGGTCATGTACGAATATATTTATCAAAAGTTACGTCATATGCACGCGAGTTTAACTTGTTAATTAAGTAATTGAGCTTGATAGGACCGAGAGAAGAGGGGAGCCGCTGTACGGGAGATCAACCCGCATGAGAAAAAGCATTTTTATTCGTGTGTGTGTGTATATACCTTGATTAATTTTTCTTTCATCCGTTTTCTCGAGGTTTCCCTGGAGAGATGCCCGAACATTAATCGCTACAATGACCACTGCACGAGAAAATGTGATACTTGGATCAGTCGGACTGTTAACGCCCATAAGTTTGTCAATAGACTGGCTTTTAACTTTGGCTCTCTGGATCCTGTCTCGCATAACTATGCTATAAATTTTTCGTATCCCCGTGGCATATTTATGCAAAGAAGACCATCAAATAAATAATTCTTTAACGATCTCACTATAATTTATTCTTATTTGCAAAATGGATGACTAATGGAGATTATCGATGAATCTGCTTCTTCATTTCGCAGAAAAAGATGAGAATTTCATTGATAAAGACTTCATTTCTTATTATAATCGCCTCTGGCGAGTTACGTCATCGAAGCATAAATACAAAAAAAATATATACAGAAATGACAGCTCTCACAGAGCAAGAAAAATTAATGACAGTCGCACGAATGGATTCACTTTCGAAACGCCAATTTAACATCTCGCTTAACGTGAAATAGCATATTAATTAACGACCCAAATATTAGCAATGCCAACGCCTAAATGTGCGCGATAATAACGTATCGTGCACGCGGTTTGCTTAAATAACGTGTAGGAAAATCCATGTGGAATGTGGCGATCGATCTTCGAGTTACAGCTGCTCAAGCAAGATCGCTTCCTTCGTGTTGCATAACGTTTTATTATATCGACTAATCCTCGCTCTTCAACGACTCGCACGAGGCGCTTGGTATTTTTTCCGCTCGCCAGAGTGGGAGTGCGATAAAGTGCGTTAACGCATTTACATAAGAATCTTATCGCGCGGAATCCATCTGAGTATCTGGCAAACTTCTAAGTGTGCTGACCGTTTACTGGTAAAATTAGCGCGTAATTAATCTGCGATTAATGCTGTGGCCACTGGTCATTAAGGCTACCGAGACGAGGAAGCTCATTATCATGGAACATGTGTCCGGTGTCCGGTGAAATGCTTTTGGGGCATAATTTTTTCCGCGACGCCGCCTTTGACTCCTCGCAGAAGCGCTGCTGATAACACGGGTGTTATTATGAAACCTCCGCGTTATATAATCCTCATTCACTGGAATATTTATAATAGCGTCGAATTTCGCGCTGGTAGCACCATCGACACCCGCTGGTACGTGTTTTGATCTTTACACCCGAACTATATTTTTATGTAAATCAATCTCGCAAAAGAAACGGCGAATAATATTCGACGAAAGAAACATCTCGTGCGTTCGCAAATCGTTTAAAACTTCTAAAGATACTGAGATAGTCGCTGCTGCTCAGAATTATTACCTCGAATCAATTACCTCAAGAGCAATTTTGAACTTCGGATATGGCAATTTTTAATGAAAATTTGTATCGACAGTAATTTCACATTTTTATTATTATATTTCAAAATAAAATCGAAAAAAAATATTTTCTAAAGACATGCAGAATGATCGGAGCGGATTTGACGGACTTGTAACATTTGTTTCGTGCCACTGTCGCGCATTCGGCACTCTTGCGTTGCCGAATGTACGGGTCTCAGATCGAAACAAGGCGGTCCAACACTCGCGAAGTCGCGTTTATTCCGAGCAGAACGTGGTGAACGAGGGAGACACGATTCCGGCGTTCCCGTTTCGTATTTAGGCCGAGCCCGCCTTCGTGGCCCGTGATTTCTCGCCGGCCGGCGTGATCCGAGAAAACAAGATCCGAGCGCGAAATCAAGATCATCGCACAGCTTTTCCCCTGCCTCGCCCTTTTCCCCGTTGTTTTTCGTGATACGTCTCATTTACATGCGCGTTTCTACAGTAGCGATTTGCACAGCTGCGAGAGACGTCAGGCCTCGGCCCCAATGCAGCGGCAGTCGTGTAAATATCTTCGCGGGTATTCCGTCCCGTATCTCCCGTTTGAAAGAAAAGGAGAGACAGAAGGAGCAAGAGAGAAATCGGACAGTCGTGACTTTGTGCAAGCGGCATTCACTCGTTTCACTCGTTCGATCGACGAAACGCGACGCGAGAAGAAACGAACATTTCCGCGATTTGCGCAATTCAATCCGTTAGAAAAAGAGAGTAAATTTACCGAGATCTTTTCAGGCGCCTCTTACGTACAACTTCGTATTACTTCATAATACTTGTGTTTTCTTAACGGAACCAATTTCACTCAAGGAATATGCCTGGAGGAAATTATCCGCTCTTTCATTTCAGTTTGCACGCGGTTTGATGAGAATTAGCAAATACAGAAAAAAAATTGATTTATATCCGTAATTGTAATTGGAACAATAGATTACTCCTTGGTGACTCATAAGCATATGATTAGAGGTAGGTAGATAGGCAGGTCTATTTCGCAATGGTATAAAGCATATATCGTATTAGCTATGAGTATTACGAACATTTTGTGCATGATTTTAAACATGACTAAGACTTAAGGAACCATCAGTTTTTCACTCAGCTGTCGCTCGAGAATTTTAATAGATCAGACCCGCTGAAAGGTCCTAACGTTGAATTTATTAGCATTCGGTTTATTTGCGAGAGGGACCAAGGCCACACGGGAGATTATACGATGCGAATGTTAAACGAGATCAATCGTCTTCGGGCAGATGAGTATTTAATAAAGAGTCATCGTGACAAACAAAAAGTGCGTGCAATTCGCCTTCGTCCTGACATTCCGCGTTTACAAGACGTCTCATAGAGCTCGTAAATAAATTCCTCGCCTAAGCTGATAAGCGCGACAACAAAATGTTTGCCGCATTCGCCGAGGCTATCGCCGCGGTTTATCGAACAACAAGTAAAAGTATGTCATAGAAGTTTGAATTTTCCTATTTGTAATTTCAGTATTTATTCAGTATTTTTATGTTCTGTATCCTCTGTTTCTCGTTCTACTTTACGTATCATATTTTACATCCTACTTTAATTTTTTATACCTGATTCTGTCATTAATTTTTTGTCATGACCACTTTCGCGTGAATATTACGTCATTAAGATTTATGGTTGTCAGAAAAATTATCGAAACCCGGACGTGTACGATTAACACGGAAACTAGATAACAATAACGTAGCGTGTGTCACTTTAGCGCGTACAGCGTAATGATCGTATTTGAAGGTAATTGCTTCCTGGCAATCAGGAGAGTCCGTAAAATAAGCCGAAGCGAATGAAGATAAATAGGTGAGTAACCTGAAATCTCGCTTGTTATGAAATGTATAGAAATCGTCGAAAAAAGAGGACATTATTTCTATTATGTATATACACGGGAAAAATAGTTTTGGTTGGCTGTACTAAAGTTTTTAGTTAAAATAGACAAATGAGAAATCGGTTGAAATTGCTGAAATTCAGTAACGAGATTTCCTGATAATTCAACCAATCTCTGATTGATTTAAACAAAAATCTAGTAATTTCAATCGGAATTTCTCCGTTTGTCCATTTGATCAGAATCTTTTTTTCTATGTCATCAATACGTAACGCAGAATATATCGCAGCTTGGAGCTTGCGAGTGGTCTCTCTAACCGACGATGATGCGTGCCGATCACCGTGCACGCCCATGATAATTTTGATTTCTGGTCGATTCGCGTCCATTAATAAACCGCCCACCAGATCCGACCCGCTTCGGATCTTCGAGGCTTATCTAGATGGTTTCGGGGGATATTTTTAGTCGCGTAACGCGCCGTCGATGTGCGTGCCGCGTTAAACCATCGACATGCGCGCGTTTTACGCGTGTTAGGCATATGCGCGTGACGCTCTCTTTCTCGTCCTTCTTTTCCTCCTCCTTCCTCCATTTCTATCTTTCTTCCGAAGCAGTGGACATGTGTGTTCGCTACGGCGAACATAATATCTTATAAATAGGGATTGGCTAACGGCTAATGCGAAAGGGTGATGCAGGTTTTATTTCGGTACGTTTTCCGGTCACCGCATCCAATATAGAAAATATCCCGTCTGCGGTCTGGTCTGAGCTGGTTTGCTTCCTACGAGATGGAAATTGTGTCGAAATCATCGTTTCCTCGATCGACGAACGCCCCCCCCGGTCTCTGTTTCTGTCCGCTTTTTAGTTGGCACAAACATCTCGAGGGAATACTTCGTTTACATATTTCATGTGCGAAACATTGGAGAATAAGTCACGGTTCCTTGCATGCGAAACGCATTAATTTCTAGTCAGATTTACTATTGAAGTGGATGTAAATCACGTTCGATCACCTCGCGCGTTAATATCTGAAACTTATTTATAGGCTACGTGAGTTACATGTGAAGTCCCGAAATACTAGTTACGCGATTTCCTCACGAGCCGGAAGATATTCTCGGCAGACCAATATACAATTACCCGTGTCAGTTTTCGGTAATCCGATCCTTGTTACATACGTTGAGAAATTCAGGCGGCTTGACTCGTGGATTTTCGGGAATTTCTCATTTCGTGAATCTGGCGGTTTTCTTTTGTCAGGTGATTCAGATTGATGACACGATGCTCCGATAAATTATATGTCTCCCGTGAACCCTAAGTCACGAGTCGGTAGATAACGAGCTTCTCGATAATGAGCACGCAACCCACGCTACCCACCTTTCAAACCGTGCAATAGCAGTACCGTTATCACTCGAACAGACGAAACCTTTACCAAATCGCAAATAGCGCAATTCGACCGATTCGACCGAATCGATCATCCGGTCGTGCGCTTCCGGTGCTACGAGAGGCGCCGCGTGTTTCCGATATTTTTCGTTTCCGTTGCAGCGCAATCTCGGGCCGACGAACGAACGAAAACGCCAAGATTTCTGACAGCGATAGAATCGCGATTCGATCCAATATCAAGATTAATTACAATATTTCGTGGAATAAAGCGGCAGCTTATCGATTTTATGTCAAATGTCTTGCGTGAAAAATTTTAATTAAGCATTTTAAATATACTTCTCTTTCTGCCATTTAAGAAAAATAATTGGAGTAAGAGGATGACATGATATTGACGATTAATAGAAATCGTGCGTAATGTATTTTTAAAAAAATATTAAAGAAATAATTTTATTAGAAACGAAATATTGTAAATATTATTTCGCATAAATGTAGTTCAATATGCCTGCCACTTAAGTATACCGCATGAATGTCATTAGTTTTAATAACGCATTGCATGACGACAAATGAATAGCTCATAAATGATGATCAACGATTGCATTAATTATTGTAATAATCGTTGTCAACTGTCCATTAAATGTAATAAAATTGTGCGACATTTAATTGTTTTTGCAACGCAAACTTGAGCTCTTTCACAAGAACACACAGAATATATATAATTATATAAAGCCTGCTATTGAATACATGAATAATAATTTTAATTTGTTACCGTATAAACCAAGATAAAAATGATACAAAAAGAAGAATATCCAAAACATTGTGTTTGTGTTACAAAGATTTCTTTTCTTAAAAACGAACTGGATCCATTTATCTCTTTCCCAAAGATCCAATTCAAGTAAATAGCTCCCCAATAAGGGGATTGGCAGTAACATATATCCAGGGTATTGATTCTGTACACATTCGACAAGAATGGGCCATTGGATCGATATTGTCAACGATCACGTGCTCGAAGTGACGGTATATTATAATTATACGCCTCGCATTTCACCGGGCCGATAGTTATGGGCGTTTGTCGTGTGCGTCACGTGGAAGAATAGGCCACACTCGTGGGGCCCCGATTCGTGGCACGTAAAAGCTGGAAACGACGAGGGGCGAAGGGGAGGGCAGGGAACGAGGAGAAGAAAGGAGACGACAAAGTGGAAGAGGGCACGTCGCCGTTCCGCGGCCGCAGAACGGAATGCCAGTCACCGGCGAAGCCGGTCTGTCTGACTACTAATGACACGCTTCTCTCCTCCTTTCTCTTCTCCTCCATGCTCTTCGGAAACCTCATCGAGCATTCAAATCCCGCGTTTTCGTTCTAATTACGCCGAGCGCGTAAGCAGCTAACGCGCGCGCCGCTGAACTCGAAATCGCTGAAACTTCCGCGTCGTCTACGATTTACGTCGAGATGCCTCGGAATTTCTCTGAGCGTGACGGATTGGTTCCAAGTTTAAATGACATACCCACTCGTGACCCGTAATCAGTGCGATATTAACTGCAAACTGTTTACTCGGGATGTCTATTGGAATGTTCATTGCGGTGTGATCGAAAAACGTAAGGCGTTTGAGATACTTCTCTGAAATGTCGAGATTAATCCACAAGCGAAAAGATTTAATTTTAAACCGTTTGGAATTAAGTTTAAATTAATATATTAATATATTAATATATGAAATTAAAGACTATCTGTTTTTAGATATAGATTTTATTTTTGCGATTTCAAAATTAGTTGGCGCGAGATCTCGATAGATTGGCAGTGATTAGAGAGAACGCATTAAACACGCTCAATTAACACTATGCGTTCAAGCTAGTCAGAGGTGAAGAAGGAAGTTATTTTTACATGCATGACGCCTGTCCATAGACTTCTTCGAATGTAACGGATCTATTGAAGGTTTGAAGACGTGAGGTTGAATCACGATGACCTGCAGGGGCGTTCGACAAGTTGCATTTTCAGCGACGAGGCGCAAAGAAACGCTGCCAACGATCGTTTCACTTTCCATCTCGTGATTGTTGCATCAGAAATTCCTAACAAACGAGTTAGCGCGTCGAGCACGCTGCAATTTGAATCAATTTCCTACTACATCGCGGTGTTCGCGTTGTTCGCGCGAATCGATTCGTAACAGTAAAATCTCGATTAGAGACTAGCACAAGGTGTTCCATAAGTTCCTTCTATCACGGTGATATCACGGGACGGTCTGCCTGACGTGAAGAAACTCGATCTGAGTTTTACTAGATAATGTTTGTAAGTTTATGTCGCAACACACACTGCATCAGATAGCATCAACGGTGTCGTCGAAATCTCGTTAATGCAAACGATCAACGTGACGCGTGTTTCGATGTTAGAAAATCGGTTGCATGAGATAGCATCTTTGTCGCAAAAACATTTAAATGAAACATTTAAATTAATATATACTGCCAGAGCTGAAAACATTTTATATTATCAAGTTTTTTTTTTCTATTACTTTGAAAAGACATAAATAATTTATTTTAGCGATGTATAAATATTAATCGAATATATCGAATATTTATGAAATGCTTATAGTTCTATAGTTACATAAAACTCGTTGAAATAATTGCGCGCAAGAGAAATAGGTCACCTGCGGATAACCGATTAAATTCGCTGCTGATTTACCGCCAAGTCACTTCCGATACAGTCCGAGTGTGCGATTTGTGTAGAGGTCAAGTCGCGTCCGACCGATAAAGCGAGGCCCGACACTCATTCGGAAGTTCACGATGTCGAGCACGAACGCAGCCTAGTTTCCCTGAATGCGCTCGATTCATTGAGGGTTTAACGACACGAGATTGCGCGGGCCGTTATCGGGGCGTGTAGTAATACGCGATAATTAACATACGCGCGATGTACCACCACCAGCGTGTTTTTATATTTGTCGGGGAACATCCGTGGATCGCCCCCCCCCCGCGAGATAAGGCACAAGCGAATCCCTGTTTAAGTGGTCCGCGCTTTACGAGTACCTAAGAATACTCCGGCAGTGTCGTAACAATGAGATGAATTGACGTAGTCGTTAAATGATCAACGGGGATTTTCAGATTTCTCTTGTCGAATGAAGAGACATATCGAGTAACAGTGGTTATAACGAAACAAACTAAATAAAAGAAGATTTAAAATGATTTTGAGTCATTCAGTTGCGCTTCATATCGTCAAATTCATTATAAACGTTGCATCTCACTAAAGTTATTTCCATTGCATTTTACTAAAAGCTTATTTCCAAGTTATTCGAAAATTGTTGCGTTAATTTTAATATCTTAAGCGACATCTGCATATACAATATTTTAATTTATAGCATTTAGGCCTCAATCATTATATCAACACTCTCGTAGGCGACATAGTCGACGTAATTATAGAGGGGCCAGCCTCTCCCTAAAATATATTCAGAACCCTCCCCATGTATATTCGAGGGGTTGAAAGTGCCTGCTCTTTCGTAGTACTGATGGCAGTACACGCAGTCCCGATTTCTCGCTTCGCGGCAGATTCATTCAGAGTTTAACGACACGAGGTTGAGTCGTATTTTATTATCGTGTAATGTCGTAATATACTTCGCCATAGAGTTGTGCTATTAACGGAACAGACAGATCCGGCAGTGAGAACTTTTGCTGATAATAACGCGAGAGAACCGGCGCTAGCGGTAAAAGATCTATTAATTCATCCATCAGCAGACAGAGAATTCGTATGAGCAAACACACAACGACGTTACGTAGTGTGTAAGCGTTTTGTTTTGACAGTCTTGGGATTGGATATGCACTGGAGAAAACAATTATTCATTATGTCTAGCTCCGTTAAGAGGATATGGGGGAGAGGGGGGGGGAAATTATCGCATAAAGTGAAGATCGATGGGGGAAAAGCAATTATAATTAATCGGGATGTCTTCGACGCCTCGGGCTCTCGTTACAATCATCTATGCATACGCGCGCGCGCGCGTGTGTGTGTGTGTGTGTGTGTGTGTGTGTGTGTGTGTGTGTGTGAGATTGATATAGATGAGAATAAATAGGCATAGTCTAATACGGTTAACGGATAAAATTATCTTACGAGCGGACGACGCTCGTTATCGCTTGCGTTATTTTCGTAATATATCAAATATAATTTAATTAAAAGTGCAGAGCGCATATTTCATGACAAATCTGATCCGTTAACAGTTCGAAATAGAGGGATTTACTAACGGCAATTCAATTATAGCTATAATACAAATAAGCGAATGATTAAGATTTTGCCATCTCGTCGGTTCTCTTTAATCATAATTCAACTAATTCTTCCTCTCCTGGCAATTTCAGTTGTAGGCAGAGACTTTTGCTCAAGAATCAATTAAGCTAAGGTTAAAGTTAACTAGCGTTGGCCGCGAGCAATATTTATGGCACGCAGCTATTAAAGATGATCCAGAGATCGTCGTCGCGCGAAGATAGAATTCGATTGGAATCGGTTTTTGCACAAGATTGCACAAAGTCATCGATTGCTCTCGCGTCGATGGAGTTAATTACCGCGCGGAAACTATATTCGGAGCTATAAACTATTTTTCTGTTCTTGGATAGAATCACCTTTCGTGGCCTTGACATTAACGTTCTACTGAGCGACCTCCCGGGACGACATGCACATGCATATTGAGGAGTCACCTCGGCAATAAATTCACCGATCAAAGAAGATGAATTACGTAGTATCAGATTAATTAAGCGAAATGATGTCAACTCGATATTGTTCGTGGGCGTGTGTCCTATGCGCGAAAAACATAAGGAAGGATATTCGAAACACCTTTCATCGCAATTTTATTTATAAATGTAAAATCATGCAATTAATAATTGAATAGCTTTCGCGTTATTAAATACAATAGATGTTTTTAGTCTCAGTTCTCAATACGTAATATTCTGAGTATCTATCGTGACGTGTGAGCGTCTCTCTGGAAAACACCATTACTCTCAGGAAATTAGAAAGTCATGTGACGGCTCATTATCGAGGAGCGGTCCGCTGTCTTTAATTAACACCCGATGCTCGGCAGTGAGAGTCCCCCGGTTTCCGTCGACAAAAATTCTCCGCCGATGTAATGACGAGTAGTCAGCAGTCTAGTTTTAGTATTACCGATAAGAAATAGTCGTCATCTCGACCGAGTCAGTATCATGTCTACGATGACCACAAGCAATTTGCGTTTCCGTTAAATTACACATTTTCATTTGCGTAAATTTGCTCCCTCTTCAATATTAGAAATATAAAATGTACACATGTCCTTCGAATGATAGCCCGTCTCTTCAAGGCTCGTGTAATCATCGATAAGAGCTATAAGTAGACAGTAATCGCCCGTGTTCGGCCTTCGCCTGGGGTGTCAATTCGCACCTCTGGATACTTGACAACGTAATTGCTATAGTAGATAACTGTTCTAGTTATCTCCCGCCGTGCGAAACCGGCCGCGAATCGGTGAGCGCGAACCTTGAGCCAATTCGCGCAAAACTAAACGGCCTAGTTTTCCGACGGATGGCCATGCGGGCGCATATTCGTTCCACACACGCGGATTAATTGAGCCACGAGATACACGTTACGTGTATTGTCATATACCGCTTTTATCTGACATCCTCAAAAATTTGATAGACATTATCAGTGCAACTGTAATGAAATAAAAGACGACAAATGCATCCCCCTATCATCACGACGATCTCCAACATTTTACCAACAGGCACGATTATTCTCGCATTGATGCACATGTAATTTGCTATGAATCTTTTAAGTAGATCGAAAAAAATATGTATATATTTGATTTCAGAGATATTTAAAAGAGAATAAATATTTAGAGCGCTATCAATATTTCAACACCAAAATCAACATTCCAGTCAATTTAACATTCTAGTTAATTTATTTCTGGTTACCGCAATTTCCGGTACTAAAGTGAGTAAAATATGCGATGAGAGAATTGGAACGGGCGTAGTTGGACCTCTGGAGAATTCGGCTTTGCGCATAGTTTAGTCGATAGGTCAAGTGCCAGAGGCATACGCGCAATTGAGAGCCTCGTAGTCTTCTTTCATCTTGCCGTCCTGTGTACCTCGTGGCCGCCAGACTTTCTCGATTAGAGGAGCATCTCTGCCGCTGCTGGCACGGGAATCACGAGCGGCTGCGGTTCCGAGCTTTTCCCAAGCTTCGAGAACCATTATTAACTGGGACGTCGCGATGAGGAGGAGAAGGTCCTCTTCCTCCGTTGCTTCGAGTATCCGTCGTGACTCTCGACTCGACTTCACCTAGGACTTCACGACGAGACGTCTGACAAATAAGTACTTAGGGTGCTTAGTGTGCTTAAGAAGAAGTCAAAGGGGATCTTTTGTATTAGTTTTGTCTTCGACACTGCTGCGATAATCTTTAACGATGTCGCAAGGTGTTTAAAAAAAGATCACAGCTACTGGGGATTGTGTTTGAAAAGCGGTCGCTTTGATGTCGTAATGTCGATATAACAATCGAAGCTTTGATATAACTACAGCTTTTTTTTGTTTTAATGAAAAGTTTTTGTGGAATGTAATAATAACAGTTTATTTTTAAGTAATTTTTATTTTAATAGAATTTTAGTTTCGAATTCCGCCTTCACGCAAAACTTATAATTTTTGTTAATCTTTTTTATTTTATTTAAGAATTTAGGACAATGTTGAATGAAATAGAAAATTATAGTTGTAAACTGTGATGTCTATGACTACAAAAAGCACATCAGTAGTGTAAGAAACTCATGGCTATCGCGAGTTTGTGATCATTAGGATCGTTGAGTTATTATCGCTTCGAAGGAAAGTCAAGAAAGTCGAGAAAACCGAAGATACATTAATTTCAGTTATGTGTGGCTGCTACAAAAAATACAAATAGAAACGAAGATATTACGCATTCCTATATTTTTGCACGGGGTCAGATGCGAGGTCAAACATGCTAATTGCATATGGCACGTCTAAGTAATGAACGATTGAGAGTCTGGCACACGATAGATCTACCGGATCTTTCACCGCCATTAAAGGGTCAGTCACATGGACATTTTATCGTCGTAGCAAAACTGAGAATGTCGTTACGCGTACTGACTGATTCTCTAATTTCGATTGCACATAATGATACTGATAAATCACGAGTGACATTGATCGCCTTTAATAGTGCGTTGATTATACAAAATGACTTTGTGATGCTTCCTGTTTTTTTATTCTCTGAATGCGATTAGCTATTCCTTGTACTTCGAACGTTGTTAGTAGACGTTGTTAGTAGACGTAAGTTTTATGGTAATTGGTGCAACAATTATTTTTATTATCAATTTAATGTACCGTTACTCAAGACTACATAATAATTTGAGAGACAAAATAGTTTACATCATAGTTAAATTATATCTATTATTTATTTATGTAATTATATTGTTAGAAACTTTTAAGATAATACTTGTCCATTAGGATTTGATAACAAGTTTCCTTCAATTTACACATGCGTCATTTTTACAGAAATAGACGAGAACTTTAAGTTATTGCGAAATAAATTTAATAAGATATTTATTTTTAGAAATATTAAAATAAGAAAAAAAATCTGTTTCTCTCTTCTCTGTAACGATAATTTGCTAAACGAATCATTCCAACAATAAGAGGAGTCAGTGACAGGAATTTTTGATGAGAAAAAAAAACATCTTTCTCTCTTTTTCTCTCTCTTGAAACGGGTCTCGCAGATGGTGGACGAATGACGTCACCCATAAACTTGACGAGCAGCCGTTTTGCCGGGGAGGAAACCCGCGGGCCATAGTTGGCTATAGTTGGAATAACTTGTCGAGAAAATTTACCGTTTCCGCTTTTAACCACCATATCGGTCCGTCGTCGCCACCATCATAGCTACCCCATTCCCAGAATATGTAGGTCGATCGCGGTGCATTGTCCACAAAAACTAATACGAAACGCTTCGCTTCACTTCCGGCGTCCCGTTCCGGCTTGGTGTCTCCTAAGTGCGATCACGTAACGAAGCGTTATAATAAAAAAAAGAAAAAGCGCGTTAGATTGTCAATGCTATCGCGATGCGAATCGCTCGTACCTTCATGGTCAGTTAGATAGTAAAATTAAAATTCCGCGATTGTTTCGCGATCATCAGATATAGATTAGCGGTTTCGTTAATTCCCTATCGAGTTGAATAATAAATATTCACTTTTGATTACTTTTAACTGTTAAGAGATCTTCTTAACTATTACGGATCTTGTCGATAAATATCCTCGATGAAGTCCTCGCAGCGAAGGAGACAAATCGATTTTTCGTTTAGCTTCTACTTCTAATTGCACTTGCATTTATATTCATTTTAATTAAGACGCTGTGATAAAAAAAAAAATCTGTTGATTAATTGTGAACGTCATTCCATTAATTCGCGTTGAGATCTCCCGCGGGTATGGAAATTTCAATTAATATTCCTCGCGAAATGAGTCCGTGCGTATATCGTCGTATTTAATAAGAGCAAACAACGTTCTCTCGTTTAACGACGCGCCGTAAATCGGATTGGAAATATCCAGGGGTGTCAGGCGTGTGTTGCGGCACGCAAAAACGAATCTATTTTCGAAGGCCGACCGGTCGTTCGACGATCAAATGAAGCATACGGGAGTCTCTGACGGACGATGATGTCAGGGGATGGGCACATCGAAGTAGAATCGACATTATTTCTGTGCGCATATATATGCATACGTGTGTATGTGTATGTGTGTGTGTATGTGTGTATACACAGCGAGGAACGGGCGATTATTAACGAATGGAATGGAATGGGTCGGGATGATGTCACCGAGCAAAAGCGACGTCCCCAAAATTATACGACCGCCCGAGCGGCCGGTCGACCGAGGCGCGGGAGAAAGCGTTTGGAACACGCTAATTTCTCGAACTATGGCCCCGCGACCTACTGGCTAGACGATATTTCTATTTTATGGACGATTATATCATACCGTTGCCAAATGATACCCTAACAATGCCTCGTAAATTTTGAGATTGCGGCAGGTAGGCCTTTCTCGTCGGTGAGATATGTATCAAGAATTTAAATGACGAAATATAATAGGAACGGAAGTCTCTTTATTTCATTATACGATACAAAATGTATAAAATTCGAAACTCAATAAAGATTATTATTGCAAAATTATGAATAAAAAATAGCTATTGTATTCTCATATAACTTGATAACTATGAATGAGTTTTGACTTCACGTCATCATTCCGTGAAGTGTCATTCAATCCTTCACTGCATTAATCGTTATTTTGTCATTTTCAATATACACCGTAGATCGAGTAACCTAACGGGAAAGATATAAATAACTATCGCGAAATAAAATCGAGATATACCGTTTCTGTCAATTTGTTTTTTTTTTTTTTTTTTTTTTTTTCTTAATGTACGTCAAGGCTCTAGGAAGTATTATATGTCACTTATCGTTCTCCTGTCACGTCTCTCTCGTTCGTTGACAACCGGTCGCCGCTAACGAATCAGTATCGTAACAAACACAAGCTTTATCCACGGAGACAAGAGCAGTCAAACGTTCAACGCTCCGTGAAGTATTGACTGTACTTTAATTAATATGCGGCCGTTAGCCAACGCACGTTTCACGCGCGGTCAAAGAGCACTGTTGTCTGTTATTATGTAAGTTTTCAGATAATCATAGGTATCCCACTAATATAGCAATCGTGATTTAATACTCAACAATTATATTATCTACTTTAAGTTAACTGAAATTAACTTTGTGTTTGAACATTACATTTTCTTATGAAGCTATGTTACCTAATTATTGCTCTATTTTTTTTTTTTTTTTTTTTTTTTTAATTAAGAACTTAAGACAAAGTTTTTACGCATGAATATTCTTGCGGGAGAAATTCAGATTTATTATTAAATGAAGATGTAAATTGAATACAAAAGTAATACAAATATAACAGTAATAATACAACAGTAATAATTATATAATAGACCGTTTTCAGAGCAATTATTGGATAATATTCGATGAAAATATTTTTTCTTAATAAAAACGGAAAGATAATAAGTAATTAAATATTCATTGTTCAAGCCTACTCGGTTTGCCGAATTTTATTACACAATTAAGCGTAGCTCATTGAGAATTTCCGTAAGTATCACGTTAATTGGTTGAACAAGCAATTTCAACACTCGGAACGTGCGCACGGTTGTGTAACATTTGGATGTTTATGCTTTCACTAACGGAATTCCTCGTGCATCTCACGATTGTTCAATCATCAAACGCTTTCTTGTGAAAGCGATCTGCGAAATTTCCGGAATTATCATTGATCGGCAGCGCTTATTATTACCTTGTAGGAGCGCATTAAGTGTATTATAGAAACAACGAGGGTGGCTCGAGACCACATGGACATACGTATCTTCTCGGGGTCGCAGCCTGGAAACCCCTGGGTTAGACAGATAAATGGATAGACGTCTGATGAGTCACGGCTTATTAGAAGCGAGCGGTTTTTAGGTCATTTTTTCGTCGTTATTCTCGGTGCATCGCGCAAAAGCGCACTACGTGAGCCCATCCGAGTTGATTGTATTGTAGACTTCAATTGAGGTCTCGGTAAGCACGCAATCTTCAAATGCACTCAGCTGGACGAGCATTCAATTTAAATACGCTAAAGTAAATTGGCGATGCATTTGCATTTATCTCATGAAGTCAAGAACTCGATTACATTTGTACCGTTTTTAAAGGTAGGGATCCAAAGCGAAAATTTAATTTATGAAATTAGATTTCATTATTCTATGTGAGTAAAAAAGTAAGATTCTAAGATACTGAATATATATTTTTAATTTACGTTATTTATTTTCGTCAAACGTGTTACGTGTTACGTCGACACAGATTTATTAGCGGAGAAAAGGCTAACGAAGAAAACGCGATAGCGCGATATATTTATAACGGTAAGCATTTTTAAGGCAGAACGTCGACGCAACGTGTGCGAGAGAACGACGCGGCAGATCGATCAGCCGTGCAAGTTACACAGTCAAAGACCTCTAAGGAGTGAGACATTCAGGGAGACCGGATATCGATACGGCTAGGCAGGACCACAATTTAGACCGTTCCTTTTTTTATGTCTGGAGCACCTACGGATTCAGCGGGACAAGGACCGCAAGGGACAAGGACCGCAAAGATGTAATAATCTGTCGCCATCGTTATTTGAGAAAACATTGATCCCGGGAAGTCCGTTTGTCTTTTCGTTTCAAGAAATATTATTATTATTATTATTTATTATCTTGTAGTTGTACGATCCTTTCTTATTAAATGTAAGATACGCGATCTCGTTAGAGAAAAATCCTCCGCTGTTTTTATCTGCAACTATATAATCCGTTAAGCGCAATGAGCATCTTGTTATTTTAATTATCATGTATGACATCAGTGTCTCGTGAGATGAATCATGCGTTGACTCAGGAGATCCTTTCTGTTTCCAACTGAACTTTCCCAATCCTATGCTTACGTTCGTATGTAATGGAACGGCAGCCGTTATAATCGTCGGTCGCAGATAAATTTAACCGAGATGCAAATGCTGAACCGCGTAGTAAAATCGCGAACTGAACCGCCAAAACCGCACGTGCAGTTTATGCTGCACCGGAACGATCTTTTGTCTGCACGCGACGAGTAGTTGTCTCTTTCCTTTGTGACATCCGCGGCGTTCATCGTGGTACGTGACGGCGTGTATTATTTTACTACGCCACCCCCTCCCCCCTCCCCCCTGCCATCGGTCGGTCGGCTGCGCTCGGTTCGATGGACCGCATCTTCAAGTTCAAGGCCGCTGCACTTTGATCCACGGCTTATTCCGCAAAAATCCAGGATATCTCGCTCTCTCTTTCTCATTTTTATCGTAAAACCTGCCTCGTTTTCCTTCGTCCTCCGGGGGCTTCCCAGTTCAAGGACCACGTCGAGACTATGCCGATGCTAGCTCCTTTGCATTCATGTTGTTCATTCACCTCTTCTCCTCTCGTGGAGCAGCCTCTCTGTGCGGCGCGTAGCGTGCCTCATGGTTGCCATGGTTGCCAAGCCCGAGTCCATCAAGGTCCACGGCCGCACCGCACCCGCACATGGCACGTTACTACAGAGGCGAGGAAAAAAAAGCTCGATCCGTGCGGCGTCTCGCCGCAAAGCTGGCTACGTCGCGTCGCTCGGCCAGATTTTTCAGACGGCAATGAAACGACGTGGTTTGAACGACGTAGCCGCGAAGTGCTGGTCCAGGTCTTCTCTTCAAAAAAAACAACAATTAGAGTAATGAAAGCAAATCAGGGAGTAGATGAAACGAGAAGTAAATTATATTCAGGATATATGATCTGGAATTTTGTTTTTATAATTTAATACCGATTATTAAAAAGTTTTATATATATAATCAAGAGCATCTTGAATAATTTTTTTTTTATGTGTAAATCGAAATCGTTTTCAAGAAAATATATTTTTTAAATTACGTCTTTGATATAAATAAATATAACGTTATTATATTGTGTCAAATAATGGAACGAACTTTTTGTGATTTTATTCTCAGCAAATCTTTGCCAACTTCTTTTATGCGTATATGACTTGATAGATTGTCAGGCTTTCATTCGCCCGAAAATTATTAATCTACATCTCGAGGAATATAGTCTCGGTTTCTGCGCGATACACGCCATTTTCTGCCTATAAATATCGTAGACGTTCCCGTACGAGACGAAATTCGCGTCGAGACGTGCGCTTTTGATTTTGTCGCCCACGACCAAAAATAGATCAACGGAATTCACTTCTACTAGCGATAATTATCGTAATGGCCGATGGCGAGCACCTCGTAAAACGAGGGTTCGTTCCGATGACGCCTGGTTACTTCCATTCTCTCGGTTTGCATTATGGCCATCGCCCTCGTGTCGATTACTCGGTGTCGTCGAACTCTCGACGTCGTTCTCGGAATCTTTCGGCAGGGTGTCTGTTGTGAATCGTAGAAAGCGTAAAAGGAAGGGGATCGACGGGATGTGAATGTCAATATTCGTTTCGTATTTCTAAGCAGAGAATTAATTTTCTTTGCACTTTTTGAATGAGCGAAATATTAAATTGTCGATTTTTATACGCCATATTACAGCGTGATGATGCCAAATCATGAAATATACAATTGATCGATAAAATTTTTGTTTCAATAAAATTATAATTGTCCTTTTCTGAGGGGAAAGGAGTTTTATAGCCCAAAAATTACGGTATTTTTTTATTGGATAATTTAATTTTGTTAAATAAAATTATTCGATATCGAAACTTTTTTAACCTTTCCGGCTTCTCTTGTGCGTGTGAGCGTGTATATGTGACGCAAAGGAAGAAAGGAGTCAGATTGATCCACGAGTCGATATTTCAGTGTTGAGTTACACTCGAAATATTTCGACGATATTTCGATTCACATAACATTCGACATACCGAATCGTGTAACTGCAGCTCCGGCGTGCTTCAGTTAACACGAGAGCCGCCTCCCTGCAGGGAAGGAACGGCTCGTTCCGATCACGCTCGTTACCGGTACTTCCATTTTCCACGGTCAGGTCTCGACTATCGGGTGACCACCACGTCGATTACGGTGTCGTCGAACTCTCGAAGCAGTCGCCGCGATCTGTCGAGAAGGTGTCCGTGAACGAGCGAGAGCGAAGAAACGAAGGAGATAGATAGAGGAAGAAAGAGAGCGAGACATCGAGGTCGTGGAATTTGTCGTCTAAGCAACGTCCGCTTTGATTAAACGGACATGCGCCGGGTCGACATTGAGGCAAACGATCATGATTACGCACATTCCTTTTAACGCGTTCTCATAATTTGGACATTTCGGAAACGCGCAACGAGTGCGTCTCTCGGGCGAAATGGACGAAACTTTACGCAAGCTTTCTGATTCTCGTTTGTATAACGAGCTTCATCAATTCGTTCGTCTCGAACGCGAACGGCCCGGATGATACCGTCGTGGGTCATCAGATAAAAGCCTCGTGTCCCTGCTCCGATCGTGCTCCGAGGAATCGATCAATCATTTTTTTGCGACGGTCTCGCTCCATTTAAACGGACGGCGGCGTAACGCGATATATATATATATATACATCCGTATAATATGCGTTTGCTGTCTTCGCGCATTATTCATGCAACCGCAGTCTCGCCTTCGACCGCGTTCGATCGTACAGATTTTTCATCACTCCGCTCTCGCCGCCGCAGTCTCGCGAGCGAAATTGAAAGCAAGAAAAATTAGTCTACGGCCATTTACGAGGGCACCCGTCTACATTATTGCTGCTATCGGCATCTCGTTACTCTCGTTACTCTTGCGTTGCTTTCGCGTCGCATGATTAAAGAATGATTCATGTATCGAACGTAACACTTTCAATCGGTGAGACAATAAGGCCAAGAGGTTAGCTGCGCGGAAAGTTCTCAATGAAGCTGTATTGGCATAATGTTTTTTTTACAAGATCACTTAATCATTGTTTTGAATTATAAAGGAATACTAACTTGTAGGAAAATATAATATTGAAAAAAAATATAATTAATAGTGGTGACCGATTGTTTTTCCGATGATATTAATTATTATTCTCGTAACGACATGCGTACATGCGATTTTTTTTCTTTCGTTTGCGTTACTCGTTTCATTCATAAACAAGCCAGAGAGACGTCTGGCACTCAATCAGAACGTCTCTTACCATATGATTTGCCGCACATTACGCTACGTGATCATCTCTATCTCTCTTTCTCTTTGATGAAGATCGGTTCAGCTTTCTTGTGCCGCAACAAGTCGGCACTGTGCCCTTCACGGTCTCTTACTAATTAAGTATAAATTGCTTCTCTTGTGCGCATCCGACTATCGCGAAATCCGCAAGTCGCAACTTGCATCGCCGTCTAACACGCTCTCTTTCAATATTCCACCGACGTCAGACTGGATGCAGACGAGGACAGCTTTCTCATCACTGTCGTGATTCATTTCGATGAATCGGATGATCGCGGTTCTCGTGACTCGTGGGTGGTCGAAGGCTAACGGCAGCCATGACTCGCACGCGTAGCGGTTTCAATCCGGGGATTAGGCGAGAGTGGTCCAACCTGAAGATCGCTGGAAGCTGAATTCGAAGTGGCCCATGAATCATTTCGTCGTATTTCGGGCGTAATTAAACCTTTCACGGTTAAAATATCTGTGTCTGAGCGATTTCGAGAGAGTTACGCTCGATTACTAGGATATCCCAAAAGATTCCGTATAGCATGGTATCTTTTTAAGAGATTTAGACATAATAAGCTTGAAATATAGAAAAGGAAAAAAAAAATAAAATCTCCTTCAGATAAACATAATTCGTACAATCTCTGTTTCGCAATATTTCGCAAAAATTTCTCACACTCGCGATCTTATCTTGACAGCGCGGGCAACCGGTGGACGGCGAAATTTATCGTCCGTCGAGGAGAACGCGGTATACGATGCTCATAAACGCGGATAAATGCGTAAGTAACAGGCGCGAGGTTGGCCAGGAGGCTGATTATTCTTCGTCGAATCTGGTCACGTTGCCAACATGTTCTCCGCTCGTTACGAAACGCGAAGAAATGCCGCGCTTCGTTGCAACCGTGAAGTGATAAAGCCACGCCGCGCGACGTAAAACGTTTCGCGCATATTGTCGGCTTGCAATGTGGAACATGGTTTTCAAGGACGCAAATAAATTTTGAGGATATGAATGCACGCTCATTTCGCATTGAAGATATTTGCGCACGTGTATAGTAATGGCAAAGACGACTACGTAACAATTGCATGGGGATTCGTGAATGTGAATAAATTAAAGAACTGAGAGAAGGATAGCTGTCCAAAAATTAATATATGTAAGTTGTAATATATGTAAAAATGTGTTGTTATTAGTAATTAGCAATGAAATGGATCAGTTTGGCTATCTGTCATTCAACGTTGCGAAAATGTGACACTACTACTATGCGAAATTATTTAGTTAATTTTGTAAACTAAAATTATTTTAGTATTTAGTAAATTTTGTAAACTAAGTAAAAAAAAAGTTAAACTAAAGTAAAAAAAGATATATGAAATAATATCCTTGAAAGTTTCGAAAGATATCTCATCTACCTGCTTATCGACGTCGGCTTGCTATCGTTAGTATCGAATTTAAATTGAGGCCGATGTCGGAATGCACATACATGTCGATTGCAAGTTGACATTACTGCGAAGGTTGCTTATATCCTTCGTGTCTGCGACACTATCCTTCGAATTTATTTCGGGACAATATTTTCAAGGATATCCCGCATTTCTCTCTCTCTCTCTCTCTCTCTCTCTCTCTCTCTCGCGCGCGCGCGCGCGAAAGAGAACGTCTGCAAGAATTTAACTGCGGCTTCTATGCGACGTTTATGACCGAAATAAAAAGGGCATCGTGAGCCGACCTGGCGACGGTTACAAACATTCTGGTAGGTATACTCGACGTAAGGACCTCTTAAAGCCGTGTAAAAAAGAGAAAGACAGAGGCAGAAGCCGCAGCGCTATCAGCTTTCCTCGAGGAACCCGTCGCCTTGATGTTGTTTGCCTTGATTATCACGAATCTCGAGAGGTGTGCTCAGATATGCATTGTTTACACGATGCATTAAACCGCTCTCTCGAATAAGCTCGTTTTCTTGCATGTATTTGACCAAATGCAAGGCGACGCCTGCATTTGGTTGGCGATAACGTTAGAGAAAGGTCTTTGGGACAGTTGTCCCAAAAGTAGTCTTCTATCGTGAGACTTCCAACATGACTCATCGAAATTGAAAAACATCCACGTCTGTTTTTATAAAATAAATTAGAAATCTCTTTAATCCACTAATAACTTTAATAAAAACTCTTAGACTTTATATTTAGATCGTAGCGAATCACTTTACGGTAGTGATTACAGTATCAAGTTGTCGCAGAAATGTTGTCGCTATATCTTCATCGGTATTTCGTCAGTTCGTTAGTGCAACATTTTATTGACACATCTTCGCTAATTATGTAAGACCTTTTCGACGAGATTCCGTGGGAGATGACAACGGGTCGGTTTTCCTTTCGCTTTCACGTTTTTATAATCATGCGTGCTCCTTCATGTCGCGTTGCGCTTGCGAGAGAAATTTTTACCTGAGATTTTACCCGACCCGTTTCGTGATTAATCGTTGCCACTCGTTGCCGTGGGCGACCGGCGAAGTAACCGCTACACAATTGGTACCGTCGCCCTTCTCACCTTCTCAAGAAAATTTAAGGACGCGATTAACATCTGTGAGTATAATGGGAAATGAGGATCCACCCTCGTGTAAATGTCGGAAGAATCTCAGAAAGATACAGCCATAACGTGGTTCTCAATAAAAAATGATTATCACAGATCTAGCGATTGGATCTCTAAAAAAGATGTCAAAGGATAGCATTTTATAGCGAATGGAAACTAAGAATAATGAAGAAGAATGATGAGAGAATTCAAGATCTTCAAGATGTACTCATAGTGGTCATTAACTTTGAATATTTTGGATTGTGTCTTTAGCAATCCAAAAATTTAAATTATGATTCTACTTACAATCTGCAACATAGACAAATTTATTTAACTTTAAAATTGGCATTGACTCAGATATATCGATTTCTCATAATAACTCTCATAATAACTCTCATAATAACTTTGAATCTTTCGATCTTCTTTAACGTTTAACGTACTGTAATAATAATTTACATCTAGTAAGCGCGTTTACGCTTCTCTCACCGTCTCATTATTCGTTTACTCGGTCTTTAGATTCGCCACGACACGACACAACAGTCGCTCGTAAAGCGCAATACCGCGAAAGTCGCGTTGAGCACGCGCTTATGAGCTTTTACTCGTCCATTTCATAAAGTCTTGGCGATGCGTTATGCAATGCCAGTGAAACGGTAACGCATATCCGCGCATCACTCGTGGAATTCGTGTCATAGAGAGACACGAGCCAACGGTTGATCGCTCTGCACGGCCGAGCAAGCAAGACGTCCATGCAATATAACAAAGTAAATACGCATTAAAAACGTATATATATTCAACGTTGCGACAGCCGGCAATTAGAAACACTCGAGAAACCAACGGACAGCCTATTGGTTTCAATCGATATAAGTCGTGCGATATTAATTTCTCATAAAATGAAAGCGAGATTGAAATGAAATTCTTTCCTGCGAGATTAAGATTTCTGAATAGCAAGAAAAATTAAAGCGTGTCACGAAGAATAGAGAGGATTTGCGTGGACAAGAAGGGCGAAGGGGGAAGGAGAGTAATATCTTTTCGTCGTATATCTACCGAGAAAGTCGCGTGCAGCGAGACAGACTCGAGAGTCTCCAATCGCGGTGACCTACTTTTCCGAGTGGATGATAGCCCCGAACTTTTGGGGCAGTATTTTTGGATCGTGTGATTCATAGTCGAGGAAGATGCAGTGGTATGCACCGCAGTGTGATCTGGCTGGCTAGCGCGGTTTCGTTTTAAAGCCCGGCACGTCCGCGGAAAGTCGGCCGCGAGGCGAGATCCTCGGTTAGTCACGCGAAGTTTCGTTGAACCCCGTTGGGGGTTAATAACGGCCGCCGTGTGCCCGTTGGGGGTCGATGTTTGATTAAGAACGCGAGATTGCACCCCGTGTAAAAGCCCATTCGCCGCATTCGCGTAAGTGGTGGATATACGCGCGGTAAGAACCGCGGCTTCCCGTTCGTTTAAATAGATCATCGCGTCATAGTTTATGCGCCGCCGTATTGCCACGACATTATCGCTAACTCTTGCTAACTCTGTAAACAAAACGGATTTTTATTACACGAAAGCTTGATGAAGTGAAAAACACAGCCTCCGCTTTCTAAAGTTTTCTCCCTTTTTGGTCGTAACTACGTTATCGTGACGTTGCGGCGCAACAAGCGACGCGTCTTACATTTTAAATCTTTGCACGCCAAATCCGGCGTTTGTTGTGATAATATCTCGCGACACGGATAACGGAGTTATCGCTCTTAACAAGGAAGGCGGAAGCAATAAAGCGACCTTACCCTAATCGCGTGTCGTGGAATCATACCTCGCGATCGACTTTATCACGCGAGAGAGTGCGAGTGCAACGTGCAGCAACCTCGATGTCGTCTGTCGCTCGCGTCATTGATCTCTCTCTCTCTCTCTCTGTCTCGGGAACTCTCGCGAAGAAGAATTCTTCGCTCGCAGGCTCCTCCTAATCGCGGCTAACGGGCAGTTACGTCGCTTTATCATTTAATAGATGGCTCGCCGGCGGAGTGATGTTTCGCTCGCTCCGCGAGCGGTCTCTCGGGACGGAGAACTCCCGATGTCCATCCTCACCGAGCATGGATAATCACGGTAATTTCCCAGCAGTGTCGACCGCTCGCACTGTTGCGGCTTTTTAAACGATGTCGCGCCGTTGGAATCCGCGGATCGCGACGCACGCCATTTTCCATCGCCCCACGACGACGCAGCTGCGTTCGAAATCATTGCATCTGCGTGGGGCGTTCGCGCGCTATCGCTTCATCGTAATCTCGGCGGATGTGCCGATGAGATGCAATTTCTTACCGCCGTCTTATCGTTTTAAATTACATGCGAAGTAGTGAGCTCGAGCTACTTTATGCTTAATTATCTATGACGATCTTTGCTAATGATTGCTCGAAATCGCAAATTTCTCTTTAGCTCAAAACGTTCTCCAATTTCCAAAGAGAGGACTGCTCGTAACTCAAGGTTGATACCACCATTACTCAATTTTCTTGGGCGGACTCAATTTGCCGAACACGTTCATCGACAATTTTGGAACACCCCAAGTATGTAGCATATGTTGGGCGAAACGTGCCCATCGAGCGCAAGCAAAGTATGAGAGCGGGTAGGAGAATCGAGAGAAATAAAGACAAAGAGGAAGACGAAGAGCCAGACGACGGCGGCGGCGAGGTTGCCAAGTCGTGTTTACATACCGTCTACGTGCTCCCTGAAGGGCCTCCTCGGTCAAGAGGCACGGTTTAACCCGATGCGAATCCGGTCGGCACGGACTGAGGATCGTATTCATGGCGTCCGTCGCGGGAATTGCATGCCACACGATTGGGACTGACCCTACACAAAGACTTTGCTTAGCGGAAGATTGTTGCGCGTTAAGAATCTTGCCAGTGAGTTAGGTGCGAAGTCACGAAGCTGTCGCGAGACAGAGAAAAAGGAGGCTGAGGCCTCCTTCCTCGGAAAATGTAAGGAACCAATTCGCATATCCTAAGGAGAACACAGAATCTTTGCACCATCGTGATAATAATAATAATTAAGCAGCTCTTTGCACGATTTTCCAAATTGCGATGCAATCTGGAGAAAGAAGTAACGGGATGTAATCCCGTAAAGACATCGCGTCGATCACGTTGATTCATGCATCCTTCGTTCCGCAAACGCTTACGGATTCTTGCGAAATTTTTCTTTGACGAACTCTGGATGGGTGGGTGAATTTTGTTCCATTTGAATCGTCATTGATAATTATCGCGCGGCCCGGAGAATATTAGAGACCGCCGAGCGTACGAATAAATTGCACGCGATGTAGTCTAAATCTTGTAAAAACTGTGGCTTAACGGCCGCGCGCGGAAACTACCGGGCAATTACCGAGGGGGATACGGTCGAACGATGCCTCGAAGGCACTCGTGTCGAATATTTTCCTGCAGTTTTTACCCCGAGCGGCTTCCTTTTTCTCTCATTTAGCGCGCGCACATTACGGTGCACTTTGCGTTTCGCTGTAACGAACGCATTTAACAACGCCACGTGCCCGCCGATGCGGCAAATATATCTCAATTGCGATTTCTCAGGGTTATCGCATTCTCGTTTTTCATGCGGAGGTGAAGATCAACGACTATGAGCTAGTTCTAAAATTACAAGGAGGAAGAGCTCGCGAAGATAATTCATTAAATATCGCAGTAGTAATTTATATAATGTAATTTGTTACTATGTATTCTCGTTGAATTTGGTTGAAGGAAAATGCATTGAGATGTAAAAAGGAAGAAAATCTCCAGAATTCCTGTTAGCAAACGATAGTTAAATATTGAACTATGGCTGTTATCATTATCAAAACAGAGGTCGCTCACGACCTTTCTGCAGTGCGGCTAGGATTCGATAACTGACAGCAGAGTACATAAGTCTCCACGCGTTATCGCCGATTTTTTTTTTCTTTAAGAACTCATTTACAACGCATTTTACAAAGTGATATCGTTCCCAAAATATTTGGAGTGTGTGGTCCGGACCATCAAAACGGCTATTACAGAAAGACCCAAAAGAAAAGAAGGGTCCTATATTCCTATACTCCGCAGTGTCAGAATAGCAGGAACCATCCTTCCATCGGCAGATTCCATTAGTTATTATTCCTTCCACTCAGCAGCATGATACAAGACGTATCTCGAACCGCACCGGCACATCATCTTTTGCCACGTTATCTTTAGAACGCTGTTACAAGACAGGATATAGCATTTCGTAAACTGCCATCATTCCCAGGGAGGATACCCTGGCATTTAATAAGCGGACATGTTTTGTTAAATCATTTTCGACATGCTAACAATATTACTCATTTAATAAAAATCTTTTTAATTCTTTTTTTTTTTTTAATTAAAATTAATGTACATTGAAGGACAAAGTGAAGAACGATTGCAAGAAACAGTTTCTATAAGAGACAATAGTCCGCGAAATTTTATCGACGAATTTCATTTGACTTTGCAAAAATTACAATTGTTTTCCTTTTATAAATATCTTGTACATTCTATAGATAAGGACTGCTCGTTTTTTTTTTTTTATTGTTTTTAATTATCGTTTAAGAAAGTGCGGAATAACGATTGCAGAGTAGCTGTCTACGGATTATCTACGTGTTGAATTTAATGCTTGTTCCATTTGATAAGTATAACAGTTATCGCAACGACAACACGTTCCGAGTGCATCGCGCGTCTCACATCGTTTAAACGGGTTCAAGTGCGGAGCCGCATCGCCTGCGCGCGTTGACAGAGTCAGCCTTTCGTTTACGCACGTGGTGGAAAATTTATTATTACTACCAGCCGAAGCACGCGAGGGGGAGGGCCGGAGAAGTAATTATCTTTCGGAGATGCAGGATGTTCGCTCGCCCATTCGTGTACCTCGATCTTGCGATGTGTTCGGCACCCGGGTGGAATTTGTCGGTAAAACTTTGAAGTGCAGCATCCTGTATAAAAAAAAAAAAAAAAAAAAGGAATACATCGTACGCTCCCGTACGATGCAATCAGATAATGGAATCTCCTCGTAGATTTTTTTGCGCAAGGAAACGAGATATTCACGTAATGCGTCTTATTGCGTTTTATTGCATGTACGTACCCTCTCGCCGACCTTATTCCATTCCATATTTCTCCTCGATAAGTCAAGTATTCTCGAACGAAGAGATCGCCCAATAATCGTCGATCGACATTTTCGCCTCACAATCTATATTTTTCATTAATCAAAAAAGAACTCGGAGCTTAAATGCAAAATTGCTTTTAAATCCTTATCAAAACCATCATAACGTGGGAGGAAACCAGAAGTAATGCCGGTGGTATCAGCCGAACAGATTGCCTAGGAGTGGCGGAATCATAAACGCGCCCCAGATTAAAGGGAGGTACGTACGTTTGCAAGAGCGAAGAAAAAGCGAACGAGGTTTATCTCGTGACCTGCCGCGGTTGGCCCTATTTCGGGAGGATGAAAAATGTCGATCCGGCGTAATTCATACGCACACGCAGACGCACGCGAATGCGAACGAGGCCGCCACGGTAGTAAAAGCTCATTGTCATTTGGAATGGATCGCGGGCACGCTTGGGCTACGTTCTTGGACTTAATTACCCGCATGTTACCCGGGCTGTTTATTATGCCCTGCTTTATCATCGCCGGGCAGAGTCGCGCCGAGTCGAGCTGAATCCCCGGGATGACCGAGGGAATTCATTAAGGGAACGACCGGCTTGTATCGCCCGATCTGCTGTCCGCGAATCGTATTATATACGTACTCTCACCAATTATTTCTTACCATCGTCGCGCCACGGATGCAATTTCATTACTCGGCTAAAAACTACCGAGACCTAACAAACGCATACTAGACACTAAACGTTTTATCGCGTCCCGCGAAAGGCGGGAATTTTATTGCTTGACCGCCATATCATATGCGTTTGTCGTCTTTCATCGAGCGACAATACGCTCGAAGCCGCTCATTGTCGACACCGTAGGTTCATATAAACATTCCAACGTCGGCTTCTAGGTCGTGCCTAGTTCCTCCAGCATGTCCGGCATCCTTTTCAACCGACCACGCATCTCAAAATACTCGCGAATTGTTTCTGCCATTCGCGTTAGAAAGGCGCTATATTGGCATGTCCGAAGCGAATGAAAAAAATTCCGTGCCACTTTCAATCTAGGACAATATTTTTCTAAATGCAAGAAGATCGAGAGTTGGAGATGTTGAACCGTAATTTGTCCGTTTATAATTATACTACGATTTTGGTTGCTTTTTGTATAAAAAAATATTGCAAAATTATACGCCAATTGACATTGTTAATATTGTGATAGAATTGGTCTTCTTCGATTCTCTATTTCGTTTTTTCCCTCAGCGAAATAAATCACGTGAATGGAATATCGGAAGTAGTGAAAGCATCGTGATTAGCGAACGGCGATTAATTAAAGCGCCGAGAATTAATGGATTGCCCTCGCCATGCGAGAAGAAGAAGAATAGAAACACGGCTAACCCGCTGGGACACCTGCCCGAAGAATGCACGTTTCTCCGGGTCCGGATTTCGGAACACCTGCCCACACCATGTATCTTCTCCAGCCTTTTCTCGGATTTACACCTCGATGTCACTTGCGGTAGCGCTTAATAATTCCACCGTGTTCCATTTTCACCTTTTGAGGCTTCTGTAAATTCATGCATCAAGTTTCACTCTTGCGATGCAGAAACGTCTAGCTTCGTCGTCAGCGTATTCGGATTTTCTTCGGTGATGTCCAGCCCAGCGTTTGCTCAAAACTATTTGCGTCTCTTTTAATTAATTCAAATACATGTCGAAATTCTTTTTTTTATATGTCAATTTAAGAATTTTCAGATCTTTATTCATTTTTGTAAACAACAAAATTTGTTTGCTTGTCGAAGGTTATTAATTACTTTTTTGTTTCAAGAAAAAGATAAAGCACATTTAAATTAGCGTTATTTCAAAACTTGTTACTATTACTGTCAATTTAAATGTCTCGTAGAATTTTACGCGCGTGATTGCTACTACTATTTCTCACTTCGGCTGCAGATTACTTCCAAATTAGGCATGCGAAACGAGCCTCTCCGGGCTCTCGAGCACGGTCATTCTTTATATTTCGCTCCATACGTCAGTCTCGAAACAGTCTCAAAGGTACCATATTCAAATTGACGCATCATATTTCAGCGTACCGGCGCTTATTATGTAAGTAAAGGAGAGACGATGTCTGGCTCGTCGGTGATAATTATTCAAATTCGACATCAGTATTCGTTATCTTGCTTCGCGGCGTCCGTTATAGTTCGCGATGTACGAGGACAGGATGTGCAGCAGGTACATACAATAAATAATTATTATGATGTGCTCGCGTATATAACGGGTTAACGAATTGTCCCGTGAATAATGTCGTCGACTATGTCAGACGGCTCATTAAAATTCGTTGCGATTTGCGAGACGGCTTTAAGCCGTCAATATTACGTGTGATAATGTATGATATAACTACGTATGTTATGCATAGTTTAACGATCGATGGATATAACATTATTGTATATAATTCGTAAAAATATTTAAACAAAGTATTTAAAATTAGGTAGATAAAAAAATATATAAAATTGTAATATATTTTTATTTTATTCGTACGAATTAATAAATCGCCAGTTAAAAAAATACCGATCGACAATTCTTATGTCGAATGTTACCGTCACGCATCTTATGTCTTCAAAAAACAAAAAAAAGGCAGCCAGCGTCCCATCATTGGGATCCATAGAATTCCATCGCGTCTGCATCGCGTTATCGAGAGACATCGTTGATTCTCGCTATCATAAATCTTTCGTGCGCGTTCGTACGCTCTTGGCTCTTCTATCCGGCCGGTTCCTTTCCGCGTAAACGCACGACGACACTTCGGCGACAGTGGCGGCATTATGCCCAGGATGGGTATATAGCGAGCGGTGTAGCGAGAGAGGAGAACTCGCATATACTCCGGATACACCAGCGAGAAAGATCGCCGCGACGCAGGGCGTTGAACCGCCCGCGGCATTCCGTCGTGTTTCCGCCGTCTCTGTTCCTCCGTGCCGTCGTCCCCTCCGCGCCGAGGCCTCGTAGATGAATTTTTAGGCGTAGAGACGATGGATCACCCGACTCGAATACCGAGCAGCCGAGAGTGCGTACGTGCTGATGCGACGCGATACTCGGAAAACGTCGGCGACGTCAGCAGCTGGCCGAGCGAGCGAGAGATGTGCATCACTTCGGCACTTTGGCACGCCGGTAAAACCCGAAACGATGAGGAAACACTCGGTTCCTCGATTCGGCCCGATTGCCTCGAGCATCTTCGTCGGTGTTGTTGCACCGACACGTTTTCGCCAGTCGTATTTCTCGTACGTATAGTGGGTGTCAAAATCGGGCGCACCACTTTCGCTTTTTATAGGCGATCCTCCGTAGATTTATCGTTGCTTAAACCGAAAGTAACACAATAGCGGCCACATAGAATGTTGACGTAACATCTTTAAATATACCGACGTGCTCATCGGAGAAATACGAGTGTGTTCGAAATTGAACGTGATATTTAATGTAATGCGATCTATTTTAGAAGAACGTCTAACATTATTCTGCTATTTATGGATATTTCTTCTTTATGCGATAACGTACACTCAAGCCACGTGGATGATGAATAACAGAGTAGGAAAGATTGAATATTTTGGTCGTGTATTACGCACGAAGGATAATCGGAAAATAATCGACGTCTGCGCGTAAAAAGGGCCGCAGGTATATTGAATATTTCAGCATCTGTTTCTGGGTCAGGGAAAATGATGTCAACGGTGAATTAAAGCCGCTTTCGTTGTCACGTCGTCGGGATGTAATAAACACAGCAGACGTCAACGCGATTAACTGCTACTTACGGTACAATTACTTGAAAGTACAATTAGCACATTGGTATTCCTAGTCTGACTTTAATGAAAATTCCACAGAACAGACGATCTCAATCTTAGTCGCTTTAAATGCAAGTCTTTCCTTATCTCGTCACTTCAGAAACGTGACAATGACATTCAAATATACGAGCGCTAAATTTACAAATCTTAAATTAACGAATGCAACGGCAGCTCAGCTCTTAAGTTACGTTTGAATCGACTTCCACTTCGTTCTTAAAAAATTAAATCAAGCTTTCTCGTTGCATCGAAACGAGAATTTTTATTACATCCACATTAAAGCTCGTCGTAATCCAGTATTGGTGAATTTAATTCACTTTTTATGATTTTGGGAGGACGAGGACATTAAACCGGATTTTTCTCTATTATGTCATCTGTCATAATTCGATGGGCAAGCGACGTACGCGTCGGCCCATTGCCATTGAATCCTCGCGGCGAGAAGCGCGATCAATCGTCGATGAGAGGCGGCGACGATAATGCTTATCACTAGAGAGGCTAGTAGCGATAACGGCCT
Source organism: Pogonomyrmex barbatus (assembly GCF_055798465.1). Classification (NCBI taxonomy): domain Eukaryota; kingdom Metazoa; phylum Arthropoda; class Insecta; order Hymenoptera; family Formicidae; genus Pogonomyrmex; species Pogonomyrmex barbatus. The sequence continues at coordinate 12,651,002 of NW_028297138.1, forward strand.
GGCTTCGATGGAAATTAGAGCTCGCGTGCTGCTAGTCTCTCGACTTAATGTCTCGCGTATTAATAGAGCAGAGCCATTTGCTCGCTCGTCACTCTAAAGTACACAGCGGTCACGAATTAGGCCACAGCTGGATAAGGGGGATAAGGTGATCTTTGGATAGATGGACAGTACAATTCTCGTTGTCGTTTCTCGGCACCTGTCGAGTGTATCGAGCCACGCTTTTCCTCGCGGGAAGAAGGAGCGTTTCTCATTTCAGCGAGGACGCTATTTTTCTGCTCGTTAAACTCCGCTCCGTGGGTATGAGCCGAAGGGATCCGTTTAACCGTTGTTGCCGTCGTGATCGTTGCGAGCCATCCAGTTTCCGCAAAGTCGCGAACCTACACCGGTTACACCGACGGGTCGATGGCAACCGAGCGATGCGTTAAGCCTGGAACGTTAAGCCCGCACCTTCTCCTCCTCCTCGATGTGCAACCGCAAAGTCGATGAACAGACGCGGGTCGAGTTCCTGGAAAGGGATGGTTTATTTTCGTTTGCAGTCAGACGATGCAAGGCCGTGTAATTCACGCGCGCTTATTGCCACGTGAATTTATGGCGACCGGTTGGTCGACATGTGGCTACGTTGATATAATCGAGGGATTCGGGAGCAAGATCATCTGAGACGAAGCTTCGATCGATTCTCTCTCTCTCTCTCTCTCTCTCTCTCTCTCTCTCTCTCTCTCTATTATTTTTAAATCTTATAAAAATATTTTTATACATCTTATTTTATTATCGCTTAACGGATACAAGATATGACTTTTTCCTTCTTTGAATATGTATTTATGTGAAAGAAAATAATTATGCGGTATCATTTTGGGTGATCTCTCTGAAATGAAGGGTTATTTAATCGCATGTGCCGCAAACGTTTGGTATTTGGAGCATGAAGCTGCAGACGAGACTCATCGTCGGCTCGAGTAAGAAGCTCCGATGATAAGGTTTCATCGCAACGCGAAGAAAACGAGCGTACGGCGAGTCGCAGACTCGGCCCGGGTCTCGTTTAATCGCGCGTCCAATAAAAATGAGTAATGTTCCAAGAAAATATCGGAGCCGCGTTTCTTTCTTCGCGAACGGGCTTCCACCCTCCGGGTGCGTTCCCTCGCCCGCGGATACGATAATACGCGATAATACGTGGAACTATTAAACGCTACTGAATTCCGGCATTGGAGAGGCCAGCGCCGATCCCATTTGCATTATCGCCGGGGGTCTAAGTGCACGCATAATTTACGTAGCCCTGCGTTCGCGAGCGGCAGACCTCGGCGCTCGCTTTAAGTAAGTGCATAAAAGTTTGAGCTGCATCTCGGAGAGATGCCCGCAATTATGTAGATATCGCGCAGCTCGCACAAAGCTAATTAACGATCTCGTTGAAGCGCGTTACGTCACTTGGCGCTAATCGCCAACTCGCACGAGTTACGATCCACGATTTTTAACTATCCACTAACCTTTTAATAAGTGGCGTAGATTCATTCTTGAAAAATTTTTGAGAATATTTTGTCAAGCGACATAAAAAAATAACAAATTGAAGATAAATATTTGCTGTTCCGAGGGATGGTGAATATCGATCTTCTTCTACGCAGCTGCCAAAATTTTGCGTCGGCGGAATCCCTTCGAGCGGAACGGCTCGATGCACGTCTGGCATGCGAGGGTTGTCTCCCCGTTCCTTTGTTACGAATTCTATCGTTCCTAATAATAGGCCTCTACAGCGCTGACTCGCGCTGTCTCGCATGGAGCGGGTGTTAAAAAATGCAGGAGGTTTTCGTCGTTGTACATACACAACATAGAGTGCACATATGGCGAGGGGAGAAAAGGGAGGGAGCTTGTTGGCATGCGGTGCGGGCGAAACGCGGCCGCACGTGGAAACGAGAAAAAAAGCAACGATGAAGGGTCCTCTTGTTCGTATCGTCCCATATTTTCGATTGTCGCTGTTCGCGGTTCTATTAACGTTCTTTCCCCTTGTCCGTGCGCAGATCAATTAAAATCCGGTATTACCCGGTTTACCCTGTTCGTTCGTGAATGCCTTCATGCATTCGGTGGCAATAACTCGTAACCCGTTTCAAAGAAATTCCAACTATCCGCATGCCATTCAATTCTTTCTTTCAGATCTCATCTTTTGTATTTCGTTCGTCCCGTCTGTGGGATTTAGAGTATTAAAGTTACGTCTCCTTTTCCTCAAAATCAACGCGTCACTGATAAAATTGACGGTACTTCAAACTGCGATGCGGCTAATTTTTAAAACTGCAGATAACGCGATTACCGAGTACTCTGATTGTGTATAGAGCAATTAAGCGCAATGGCTTTATCGCTAATACCAATCGCGCCCGTTCCTATGAGCTTATGAGCCGCGTTAGCGGATAATTAGAACAATGAGTGGCGGCTGATCGTTGGCTACGACTAAATTTAGTGCAAGTCATTAAGCCACCATGTAAATCAGTCGGGCCTGTTGCTTCGTTGCCCGGGCCGATGACCTCGGTGCGGCATGCAACTAGGAACAGCGAAATTAACCGCCAGAACAACATATACGGCCGACCGTCCATCCCGATATAGCCGACGTATTACGCGAGCCCTTCCTCTGTCTCTCGTAAAGTCATGCTTCTGCCAAGCTTCGTTCTCGCCGCATGGTACTTGATTTTCCCATTACTAGCGTACGAGCGTGACGCGAGACCGAACGCGAACCGTTCGACTCGCGACGAAAACTTCTGACAAGTATCATGTCTCAAAGTTTGTATGCCTCTTGAGCGCTGACGTAAATCGACGGATGATTAGAGTGACTTTAGAAGACTTTGATATCTTCAATCTCACGAGGCGGAGGTTGGTGTCATCTGACGTGACGGCTATCTTCGAAGATTAACGTTGAAAGAATCCAGATTATTAATATCGCGTTTTAGATTTGTTTTAAATTTATTTTCACAGCTATTTTATCAGCTTTGACAGCACATGACAAATGACATGATAAAAAAAGATAAAAAAGAATATTTTAAAATTTTAACGTTTGTCACCGCGGAATTATTTTATTCAGATTTATTAAAGAGATTTTCTTTACTCCAGCTTAAAAATTATTCTTCCTACAACATTATTCTACTTTAGATGTTGATTTTGCAATTTGTAGACTTACTTAAAGCAAACAGACGTCTCGAGAAACAGCGCTGAATGTACGAGCGCAGTCGCTGATGATTATGTGAGACGCACATCTTGCGCGAGGCGCGAGTCACTCTTTCATTTAAATCATTTCGTCAACGAGTCGCATCAATTTGTCCACTCAGCTTGATACCCCTAAATAGCAGTAAGCGTGCCAAAGATTCAAAAGCAGGAAGCGCCTCATTTTCGAGCATGAGCTCGTCGAATCCAAAAGATTCCACAAGACTTTCTTTCGAAGAGACTTGCGGTACTGTACTTTCTTCTGTCTCCTCTCATTTCTCATTTCTCTCAACTCTTAATGAACTGATAGAAGTTACTTTTTACCCGATAGTATCTCGTTTAATGTGTGCGTATGATTCATCAGGATTTTCGCCGCCGTCGCTGAGGCCGCCGCTTGTTCTGCTGATTTTTATTTAATTTTTTGCTAAATGCCATTTATACCATTCGTCCACCCCAACATCCGTTGCAGCTTTGTTTCTCTGCCGAAACTTCGTCATTCGACGAAAGGTTTGCCATTAAAAGGCGAGTAAACATTTGCCATCCGTTCCAAGTCCACTTCATCGTTGCTGTATCATCCTTTCCTGCTGGTTCCCATAGAGTCAACAGCAAAAATGAAAGGATTGTCGAATTCCCCACGAAGTCGATTACCCGAAGAGTCGAGCATGTACCGCCTTTCACCTTCCATCGCATTATTATTCTGTTGCAAGAGCCGTTTCTCGAGAGAGAAGAAGAGACAAGTTTGCCGAAGCCCAGTAGCAACCGCGGGCGCGGTTAGCTTTAGCTCGAAGAAACTTCTCGGTAGTGTCAGCCTTTGCCTTTTTTGCCTATGCGATTGCCTATGAGAATGATCCGGCGTCTTGACCCTCGTTTATAATAATGACGTAATTATCCCGCAGTCTCTCACGAACGCCTTAGCTGGCTACCGAAACTGTACGAAAGCGCGCCGGTGTGTATGTGAGTAAATGTGACTTGTACAATATTTGAAGAACCATGATTGTACGAATGATGGATATTAACTCGAACTTGTTAAATTTTTTATTCACACAAAGAGTATTCACAAAGAGATTAGTATTCTCATTATAAATAACTGAATTAACGATGAAAATTGTCTCTCTATATGTAATATAGATGGGGAATATTGATGGGTGAAAATCAACATTCGAGAGAAAAATTTATCAAGATTACTATTTGATTAAGTACCGCCGACGCTTTCTACGAATGAAATCTGCGGCAGAATTCATATCTCATTTTCGATGAGAGGGCAATATATAATTTCTCATTCACGACTCTCTTTGATGGAGTTCTGAAGCACACTTTGTACCGAACGGGACAACGATCTCCATTGAGACAGAGGCGAGTCTGAACGGCGAACATATTAGGAGACAATATAATCCTTGAATACATCTGCGGCGCCCGCGGTGAATGAGGTTGAAAACGGGTGGGTGCATCCTCGGCATGTAAATGCGAACGATGACAATGGAGCCTCGCGTAAGCGCAACCGGTTGCGTAACCGGAAGCGCGCGTTCGGTTGTACCGGGCGACGAGTAAGTTATGCGTTCGACTGAGGGATCGCGAGGGATTGTGATTTATAGCGGTCCACCGAGCGCCACGTGAACAAAGAGCAATCGAGAGAATCTTCCTGTTGTTGAAAAGAGGGTAAAAATCGAGCTCCGGAGAGGAGCTTGTTCGCTTAAATCAAGAGATTAAGCGAACAACCTGCGCGTGTAGAATGTAAAATTGCAATTTTCTTATCAATTCCACGTTATTTGAATTATATCTTGCGTATCGGATATTCTCTCTTGACTTTTGCGTTTTCTTTATCTCCTCCAGATTATTATATGCGCAAGGGAAAGGTAGCGATTGAAAAAATTATTTAAATCTGTGATGGAATATCTTTCGCTGTGCGAGATCGCTCACGGATCATTTCTCGTCTAACGGCATGATATATAACTTCGATGATATATAACGAGTATTTGTGTAACGAGTATTCTCGGCGAGATTGCGAGCCGCGATACGGAGGGATCTCAGGGTGCAACATAGACCGCAACGCCATTGTCTTCGATAATCCACAGACCGAGGGAGCCCTGTTCGGAACGAAGGCCAGATTCGATGTGCGATAAAGGTCAATGTTAGCATGCGATATCATAAATCGATCGAATCGTGCGATGACATTTTCCTCGGCTCCCTCGAGCGACACGCGGCCGTGTGTGTCACGTAAAGTGGACCGATCAATTAAAAGCGAACTAGCACGAGACAACGTGTAACGTCGAGGTGCGCGCCGTGCCTTTAATAATGTCCATCTGTTCTAAATGGAACGTCATTTTCTCGCTCGGTCTATTATAACGATGTAATATCGATCGATGGCCACGGATGAGGCCATTGGATGTACCTAGATGCGATATAAAGGTCAATGAAACTGTTTACGATCGTCGCCATCCCGAGGAAACGGAATGTCCGCTCGGCTTTCCAAAAAGGCCCGTTTCTCCATATATGAAACCCGACAAACTGGTCCGACAGAGTCTTCGCAGAAATTATTCCATTGCGCGGCCGATTGTATACCATACTAGTATACTGTATAAATTTAAAGAACTTGTTGACTTTTTTTCTCTCAATGAAATCTTATGACGCTCCACGCGGAAGTGCTTGTAAAACTGCACAATTGATTTTTCCAAAGATTAATCGTAACTTTGTTATTGCTTTTTATATTCTAAGATGTGTTATATGTGCAATGTATGGGGCATTAAAATACGTCTACAGAGAGGCGTTTTGTTCGTAACAAACAAAAATAAGTGTATATCATCTTTGGCAACGACGAATGTCTTTGTTGGTTCGGCGACTGCAATCTACGATCCCGCATCTCGGAACGCCAACCGCTGACTGATCAATTAATGCAGTCCATGACGCAGCGATGGTCAGCACAATGCACAACGGTGCATCGATCTGTGCAGTGTCAAGGATCGGGTCGTTATCTGGACGAGTCACGACGCGGCGTTTTCATCAGGGATTTACGGGAATCCCTTCCCTGTCGAGTGTCCTCGTGTCGTGATTTACCGAGGACCGCCGGCAAGTAGGTCAACCGTGACTAACGGTTGGTGGGTCTTACATTGTGCCCCGGTGCGGTTTGATTTGCATCGAATCCTCGTCTGTATCGAGAGGAAATGCGCGTAACGTATTTACGGCCCATTAGAATTCATCGCGATCTCTTAGCACGAACCTGATTATAGCTCGCGCGAGGCGTAATTACTCGAATCGCATATCTCTGTGTAATGATCTAATCTAAGACCGGTATCCGTTCGCGATTAATAACGGTCGAATGATTTTCATGTATACAGGTGATTGCGCGCACCGGCACCACGGAAAAAGCGAAAGCCGCCAATTTGTAATGGCTACGGGGGGAAAACGAAATGGATACATATTTCTCCGAAGGAGCGGGAACAATTAGCACGGCGAATGAGCAACATGAATGGGCAAATGTTGTCGGGAAGGAAAGGAGAAAGGAGGAGACGAGAGAGAGAGAGAGAGAGAGATATCCGCGAGAAAATGATTACGGACGTGAACGCGCACCGTGCGCCCATCTCGTCCCGCTAATTGTGACAGTAATGACGACTGCGCGGTAATTAAGGATGTCTAAGTCGAGGAACGTCGGCTCGTAGGATGACATCATCTAATAGCAGCTTTCCAGCTTGCCACGTGACGCGTACCCCGCGACAAATAAGGATCAGCGCTAGAGGAGGAGGAAGGCACCAGCATGGTGATACTCACAGCCGATCTAAGGTGTGCTAAGTTGCGATAAATTCAACGGTTTGAGCGAAGGTGTATTTTGCGGCCGGTGGAGCGTTAAAGAGCTCTCGGTTTATCGCCGAGAGTACCGACGGTGGACGCAATTATCGCACTTTAAGGTCGAGCCCGCTTCTCGGTACGAATGCACGGACACATTAGAACGAGTATATTTTCTCACCGTTCTTATCTTACCGTTGTTGTTTAAACCGACGTTAGTCTTATTTCATCGGTTACGGCCTTACGATCCCCGCTCGGTCTGCTGCCGACATTTAATGTCGGATTGAGAGCAGAATACGCGTTATTTCACGCGGTCATTTTCTTTTTCCTTTGCCTTTCAGTGATTGCCACGCCGACGCGCTTGAACGTGATAATTGATAAAACCTTGGCGTTGCCGATTGCGAGGCAGTTAACCCACATTTTCCGCGAATATGCCGCATTAATTACCGTCTAGCGTAATTTGCTGGCGAAATAAGACAGTTTGATTTATAATACGTGGGAGACGTCCTGAGTAAAATTTATTGTGCATTTAGCGTACGCTGAGAATAATTCAACTTGACCTCGCAATGAAACGGTCTTTAGCGAACGGGACATCCGGGACGTGTGACGAACGTTACTAATGTTTTAGCGTAACCGATATCAGTTTTTTTTTTTTCGTCAACACTCGAATGGATCCATATACTGTGGATCGAATTTTAATAGTCTCGCGATCACTTTTATTTTTAGCGAGAATGCAATTGGCCTTTTTTCTTTACCGAAGTGTCATCATGTTTACGTAGGTTGACGTAATACTTTGGGTTGAATTTCGGTAGACATTATTCCGCTGTATCATGCAATCCGATATCGTGGGCTGAAAGATGTAAGATATCCTCTTCTGCGCCTCCTTTTATACCGACATAATGAAGGAGATATAACACTATTACAACGCGTCGGCGGCAAAATACTCCTCGACTTGACCTAAAGCGAAATGTACTCGATGGACTAACTTTCTGTTGCGTTATTTGCAATGTACTTCACCTGCAAAATTGTATGTACAATGCACGTAATTGATGCTTGAAATGCTTTAGTGATGTAAGCTATTAAAGAGGATAAATAATTATAAATGATAAAATATAAAATATATAAAATATAATGATAAAAAGTAAATGATAAAAAATGATAATGATAAAAAATAGCGGACCACGCATAGAACACGAAGAATTCCTAATTTCAACCTGATTTCAATTGAAAAATAATAACGTTTCCAATTCGACATTTTTTTACAAGATAAAGATTGATGTCTTAAACTTGTTGAAAAAAAGTCGTGTTATAGAAAATTGGAATAAAAGAGATCCTTGTAAATGTTCGAAAGCATATTTTTCCTTTGTGCATTCCTTGATGCATTACGGCCGGTCCTGCTCGATCACGCCCAGCCGAGGAAGATTAATGTTATTCACAGCAACATCTCGTGTTCTTGATATCCGAAACGATATCCAGTCACGCGCGATTTAACATGGTCATCTCTCTATGAGCTGACTCACTATTTAACGGCCTTTTAAATCGCCTGCGATACAGCAACGAGCTTTCTCGTGAAGACCCTCGATAAGACGAAGGAACAAATAGGACTAATAGTACCTCCGCAACGATGAAAATTATCTATACATCTCGTAGAGCAGAAACTATCAAATGATGCCAATTATTACAACGTGATTCGTGAAAGAGAAAAAAAAATAGAGAAAAAAATAGGTTGAATTAAAAATCTTTGATATCGTATCATAATTGCGTGTGTCGTTATTTGATTTGAACGTACGCGTGATAAATTTATCTTTATCTTTTTCGAATATATAAATTTATTTCATCTAATAAATTTTATCATCAGAAAGGATCATTGATAATTGAACAGTTAAAAGATTTGCGTAAAAGCAAAAAGATGATTGCACGCATCCGAGAGAAAGTCTGTAATCTGTAATAACGCGAGAGGTTTGTAATGCATGTCTGCACATCTTCAACATGCGATTCCCAGAATCATCGCTTTCCAAACAAGGGAAAGTATTGGTAAATAGCGATGTGCGTGCGCTTAGGGGCTTCAAGCCTCTGCGTGACGAGACTTCAAGATCGCCACCGTACTGCGAATCAAGTTCATTGTGCTATGAGACAAAGATTCCACCGCGGAAATCGTTAGATCGGATTCGTCGGATGCAATTATGACGCTATTAGCTTTAACCTTTTTTGTACACCTCGAATAACTTTACGATCGCTAGAAAGCCATTTGTTGGGACAAATGACGATACAAAACGTTTTGTATTTGACGTTTTGTACTTTGACGCTGTTACGCGTTAGATCGTCGCTTCCGATCAAATTTCTCGGAATATCGTTATGTTCGAGCAGCGTGCAGTCTCCAAATAGGCGGTTCCCGAGAAGATCCGATGAAAGACGGTGCCTTCGGAGTTGCCTGGAGCGCGCGAGCTGAGTCTAAATCAGGCTCTTCTGAACTCGATAAAAATCCTGCTAGTACACGCGGCCGCTAGTGCTCAATTGCCCCTTATATCGTACTCACATGTGAATAAATCTCCGAGATATTCACATAATCTCCGAGTAAAAATAAAATCGTACAGTTTTTCAGATAAATTGCAATGAAATTCTCTTATCGTATTTTTATAAAAAATTAACTAAATTTTGGTATGTAGTTCAGATTCAAAGAAAAAGATACTCGCTAAATTGCTTTGATATTTTAATTTATTTCGGTTATATAAAGAATTTTCTATTTACAAATTTTGTGTGAGATTTTTAATATCTTTCTATTACACGCTGTTAAGAGCGCGTTTTGTTTTTATACACTTCGCTGTCAACGACGATGGTGCCGAGCTCAGCCTTAGGATCGCTTGACGGCGGCGACGGTGAAGCATCTGCGGGCTCGCGTTATCTTCCCGCTTGGCACACGGCCAGCCTCGAATGTCGTCCCTTTTCGCTATTTCTCCCAACGGGCGTTATATCCCTCGCGCGGCAGCCGCGCAGTTATTTTCGCCGATCTCGCGGTGGTGAACTGGACCCATGAGACCAGTCATGGCAATAACGGGTCATTCCGAATCATACGTGTTGGAGATTGCGTAACTCTCTCTTTCTCTCTCTCTCTCTCGCTCTCTCTTCTTCACTTGCGATAATGATGTTCTTCCTTCGGAAGACACTAATGTAATTCATTAAGGTGAGGAAAAAAAAAGGAGGAAGATGAGTGTTGATGTATCGTGTTGCAGAAACTGGAACGCAAGTCATTTCGGGAGTCTGAGAGTGCTCTCGTTTTATTAGAACGGAGTCATTCACCTGTGCATGTTCGACTACATCCAGTGGACCGAATATGAAAGATATGAATATGGATGATAATCTTCTGATAATCGGTATTAAGTGATTAAATCGTTATATTACCAGATGTCTTCTATAATCTCGAATCTATTCTTATTAAACGTAGAAACGATATTTACGTCGATAAATAATAAATTATGAATATCGAAATAATGTATAAATCAGATCACTATCAGAGTGTAATAATAAATAACTTCCTTTTTAATTTCCCCTTTTAGAACGGACAATCCGTTTTTTTATCGAAATTTGATCTGTGTATAGCATAGAAATTTAGTTTTAGATAAAATTTTTTTAAAATTTTATTAGATTATCATATTCAGAAAAAATTAATAATTTTGAAAATGCAAAACATTAAAAATAATTGCAAGTAAATATTTTTGGGGAATCTTTTCCGTGCATTTATTGTCCGTGAATTTATTAGAGTTCGGAGAAACGTATCGCTGTATCGCTTTGGTACCGATTTCGAGCAACGCCAAGAACATTTCAGAGGCGTTGGTGGGTCAATTCGGCCAATGGCACTCCCCGTTTCGTTATACACGCACCAACACGCACAGTATTGCATTCCGTCGACGTCGTCGTCGACACCACGTCCCTCCTTCGCGGTATTCGAACGCATGTGCGTGTGCGCCGTCTTAGGGAGGGAATAAGAGTGCGTACCTCTCAGCAATAATAACCATTAAGGCGTGAGAGAATGCGGGGGCTGACGTCACCCATTCAACGTTTGTATATCTATCGAACGCTGTCAAACGCAGCCGTTGCGAGTAGTACAATCTGCATGTTAACGCGCAATGTCGATGCATGTAACTCGACGTCCTTGAGAGTATCAGCAAAGATGATATCAATCCATCAGAAAACAAAATAGAAGACACGTTTCGATACTTTATACCATCTGCCTGTACAAGATTTCAAGGGAAGGCCGCAGACGTGATTAATAGTTGTTAAATAAATCTAAAACCCAAACTAAAAAAATCGCTCGTCTATCTCATGTTTATTCCGTTACGTCTAATTGCTGTAAATTGTCGCTGGTGTAAAATTTCCGAAAGATAACTTTGCTGTAAGTGGCGAAGCTTGGCGGATACACTCGCGGAATGTTGGCACAGACTTGCCAAGGTATGAAGCCGGCTTCCGGGGTGAGGCAGAACGATTGACTCTTTCAAGAACAATGCTTCTCTTGTGGAATCTGAACTTGTGTCAGGAATTTCGTATCTTTCACCCACCCGTTACGAGACGTTGCTTTCCCACGAAAGGGAAGTGAGGCTTGCCGGAACAAACAAAGACGCGGGAGGTCAACGCGAGGGAGAAAGGCGATCGATAAAAGGAACTCCAAGATCGTTAAGACGTTTCCTTTAGCACCCCATGCGCTACCATATTTTCTCGAACAACGACGAATGATCGCGAGGTACATGCGCTTTGAGAAACTCTTCTGAGAAATCCCGACCGACAAAAAAAGGTCTCCCTAAGATGTTCTTACGTTTACAAAAATAATGACATTAATTTTTTATTGTCTCCTATTAATTTTATATTTGTTGTATATTTAATTTTTTTATATAAAACCAAATCTTGATTCGACATCGTAGATCGAATATGCAAGAGCTTTCGTTGCATCCTGTAATTCCCGAGGATTTTGGTTTGTATCTATTTTACGTGGAATGGCTCCGAATGGCTCCAGCTGCAGGAGAATGTCGTAAACGGAAGTCAATTTCGATTCAACGAAAATTCAACGAACCCGACGATCTTCCTCCTCCTCTTCCTGCTCTTCGTTTGAGAAGGAGTTATTTCTGACGCTCACGTTCCACGCGAAACCGCGGATCGCTCGATCGCTGTAACGCTAACCGCGAATGCACCCTGACATTTTCGCGACGCGAGGAATGTTTTCTACACCTCCCGGTGTCAGTAATTTACGGCTACACCGTTGATTTGTGGGACAAAACCCCGACAGTCCGTCTGTGCCCAACCCTGTCTCGTCCTCGTTGTTGAAACGCACGTGAGGACACTGCGGCAGGATGACGTGTCTGGCAGGAGCAACGTGACTAAGGTCTTTCCTATCTTTTTTTCGGGTATGCCGTCACAGAATGACATCAGCGGGGTGGAAAAGCGTGCTTACGATGCAAAATGGATTTGCGGTTTCCGCGCACATCCGCTATTCTCCGTGGATTACGTTGCTCGAATTGTCAAATGAGACCGACTGCGGTAAATGCTGGGCTTTTCTGTTTCGCAATCCGATGAATCGCAGCATTTCTATGTTGATTTACAAGAGGAAAATCTTGCCTCTCTGGAACTGACACATAAACGTATGCCGGAATTGTCGATTACATTTTTCATCCAGCTACTACAGTGCTCTTTGAATTCAAGATGGATTTTGACAAGATGCTGTTACAACGAAGTTTTTTTTAATTAAAGCATTTTGTCAAAAATATTGTATGACTACTATAAAAAAATGGCATTTTTTTATATGCTTCCGAATTATAGATGTAATACAGAGCAAGAAAAGAACCTAGAAAAAAGAGATTCTTTTCTAATTTAAAAAGAACGTAATTCTAGCAATTTTATACGAAGGCATATTCCGAGGTAATAAACTTATTCAGAAAACGGAAGACTAATTAGAGGGCTAGGTTAAAAATGTCTTAGCGAGAACATCAGTGGTCACACCTTAATGTATTTCGTAATGTATTTCGTGTACCTCAATTTAAATGCGTCGTTCATTCGATTAATGTGCTCAATTTCACTTTTTAATTAACGTCGACAACATTCTCCAACTTTGTTTAATAAACACTTTTGCTATAAAAATGGAAATAAGATAAAGAGTCGATTTTATTTAATAAAAGTTTGAAAGAAAAATAATTTTTATTTCCGTTAACGTCAATTTTAGTTAATCATATATTCATTATCTAAAATATGTGATTCTATAAGTATGTTAAAATACAAAGATCGTTACACAAATACATATAAATATAAATATACAACAAAATACATTACAAAATTATTATTTTCTAAATTATGAGTATGAGATTTTTTTCGAAAATAATGTAAGCATACTGCGAAAGCACATGTATTTGCTGAGTGAATATGAACATAATATTCCACGATATTAGACTGAAAGAACGCGTGGGTGCCTACGAAGCTATATAGATTGAGCAATGGGCACATTGTGGCGCCTATCCGCGTGTATAGTATTAGTCGTTGCTAAGGAAGTTCGGGATAGAATCACAAGATCGAAGGCTGCAATCTAAACTGGTGTATGTAGTAGTCAATTCTCTCGTATCCACATGGGGGTCCTTCGCTCACTGGAAATATTTATTTTTCCGAGATAAAATATTTTTTAATATCATGGAACAAAGAAAATTCATACGAAAATATAGAATATAAATATAAATATTTCACGAATTTTTCTGCAAAAGGACACTTGATTTCTATAAATAATTATTATTAAGTACAGCTTTTGTTGATTAATATAATTAGGAGTACATAATAAAAACGTAATAAAACTTGATGGAATTTATTTGGTATAGTTCACTGTATTTTATTTTACTAAAGTACACGTACTAATCGACAAAATCGACAGGTTTGCGTCGACGATTCCAATCACGACGGGCAACGATTTAACGATCTTAATTCGTGAAATTGCCGGATGCTTCTTAGCGTTTACACGGCTGATCATCGAGTCAGGTTCGACCCATTTTTTTCCCGTGCCACAGGGTGTGGCTATCTCGATTAAAATCGAACGACGTGTACAACGCCTTGGCATGGAGACGTGCCTTGTGAAAAAACAGAGCAGAGCTGATAGCAGACACGCAGGGAGGTCGGTCTCTTCGGTCAGTTTAATCGTGATTTCTGCTTTTGCATTGCCGGCGAGAAGCCAGCATTGACATTGCTGAAAAAAAGAATGATTATTAATAGAAAATCGCGGGGTGTATTAATAGAGGAAACTTACTTGTGTCGCGCGCTAATATTCCGTCTATCCGAAATCGAGCGCATGGTCGTGCACCAGAAATCTAATTTCGATCACCGCACTATCCCTTTTGGCTTTAGGACACGACGCGGTTTGCGGCTTCGTCCGGGAATCCGATCGCTGACGAATGAATTACAGGCTAACCGCTGGCATCCGCGGTTCAGCGAATTAACTATTTTGGCGATCGAACTATCGCTTCGGGAAAACATAATTAATTTCACATTAATGTTTACTTCGACGTCAAATGAACCTCTAGAACTCTTTTATCATAATTTTACGGATGGATGAACGTTTTATTGATTTTATCGCGCAAGCAGATGGTCATGATAACTTTTTGTATTAAATTTTATCATTTTTTTAAATTAATTTTTGTTACATTTTAAAGTTAATGAATTATATACAAATAGTTTGATGAAAGTTATAGTTTATTAAACTAAAAACTATTACTTTTGCATTTGAAAGTCTTTCACGTCATGTTGTATCTTTTTTTATTTATAGGCTTGTGTAAACCGAGTAAGAGTGCAGAAGATCCGGAATACGAGGATGACACTCCCATCGATGAAGAGGATGAGGATGACGAGGATGATGAATCTGACAGTACCGCCGAAGCGCCTCCGCAAATCTTATCGCATGGACTAAGTATTCGCGAACAAGCCGGAAATACCGTTAAACTGCCTTGTCAAGTAATTCATACAGGTTTGTAAAACAGCTCTTTTATTTACTAACCAGGACGACGATGCTTTAGAAACATCTCTTTGTTTTTCTAAAATTGTTTTTTAACGGTAAAAGTCGTACGGTGTTGTACTGCGTCAAATCTTCTTACGATAAGAAAAATATTTATAAGAAAAAATGAAATAAAATAATTCTGCATATATGAATTAATTCCTCCTGCAAGTTCTTTAAGAAATCCATCATAAATGATTTCAGAGAATTACGCAGTCGCATGGATGAAAGATAATAAATACTTATACGTCGAGGGCGAACCACACATAGAAGACTTTAAGAGGATCGTCCGATTGCCGAATAACACTTTGGTGATCAAAAATGCGTCGGTCGAAGACTCCTCTAACGATTATAAATGTAGTATCCTACGGAA
This sequence comes from Pogonomyrmex barbatus, assembly GCF_055798465.1. Classification (NCBI taxonomy): domain Eukaryota; kingdom Metazoa; phylum Arthropoda; class Insecta; order Hymenoptera; family Formicidae; genus Pogonomyrmex; species Pogonomyrmex barbatus. Next base: position 12,666,328 of record NW_028297138.1, read on the forward strand.
TCCCGATCCCATAGTTTTGACTCATCGTCTGCTGATCGATCCTAAGAGAACGCACCAACAACCTATAGCCTCGTCGACATCATCACCGCCGCAACACTCGCACAAAGGAATCTTACGCGTAATCCCTTCAAGAAGGGTCGAGGTGAATGAGAGCTATAGCGTCATGCTCGGTTGTGAGACCGACATACAGCCAACACCCGAAATCAAGTGGTTTATCGAGGTAAATATCATTAAAAACATCATCGATAACTCTTTAACTCCAATACTTTTATCATGTTGCTCTATCGTTTTAAAAATACTGAAATATTCCTAATTACAAATGTAAAAGATATCGCAGGCGGAATTTAAATAAGTTGGAAGGCAAAGTTAATTTTGTTGTTTCTGTATTTTTAGAACAAAAAGGTGAACAATTACGATCCCAATATAATTCTGGAAGATAAATATATTACGATAAAAAATGTAAACGAATCTCATAGTGGAGTGTATCAATGCCTCGCTGAAGACGGTTCGAAGATGCCAGCAGTGGAGGCGATTACCGTCGTTGTGCGCTGTAAGTTAATTGCTGGTTCAACGTGATCTATTTAACTCTTGACCATTTCGCATAAATATATTGACGTTAGCGATTGACGCCTTCCGCTTTTCTTGACAGATAAACCCAAGATAGAGGTGGAGAAAAACATAATTAATAGCGGCGAAGGTATGGAATCAGAAATAACATGCATCGTGAATGCCTATCCCGAAGCAACAGTACAATGGTATAAAGATGAAAAGAAACTTGTACATAAAAAGGGATCGATAATGATACGTCACGGGGCCACAAAAGGTAACAAGACCAAGCACCAAGTGAAAATCTTACAAACCTCGAGACATGATTTCGGCGAATATAGATGCCAGGCGCAGAATATCCTTGGTCTCGACTCCAAATCTATCATTTTAACAGGTATAATTGTTACATGAAATAAAATAATTAATTGTTTTAATCTCCTTGATTCTAACTCTACAATTCTCAGAAAAACTTCAATATTTTATATAATTTATATACATACGAGAATTGTAGAATCAAAGAGATTAAAACAATCGCATTTGGTTTTCATGAAATACTAGAGAATTTATATTGCAAATAGATTTTTATTTACCAAACATATTTTAGGAGCGCCCTCAAAAGCGATGATATCTGGCACCGAGGTGACCAGTGACGACATGGGAATTATCCTAAAGTGGCATCTGGAGAGTTATTCGCCCATCAACGAATATAAGGTAAATTAAGAATATAATTGTTTTATTAGAACTTCTGAAATAAAGTCTAACAGACGCGAGACACAATTTTCCAACTTGCAGTTACAATATCGCCGTATAGGTGACGAAAAATGGAATGTCATTGAACCCGAAGTTAAAGATGGCAAAGGAAATCAATTTGTCGTAGAACATCCGATGCGAGAACTTCAGCCTGGATCCTACGAGGCAATCCTAACGGCTAGAAACACATTCGGATGGTCTCCAATGTCAGAAAAGCTTTCATTTACTGGGGGTACGTATATTATATATTCATCTATTTATACTAATCAATGTAAATTTCATCATACGTATATTCAAACAATGTATTATAAATAATACTAAAATTATGTTATTTCTTTTCTAGAATATCCACCTGATTTGGCGCTAAAAGGTAAATATAATAATACTCTTACTAAACAAAACATTTTTTTTCATTCTCATTTCTTAATTTTTTATTTACAGAAAGAAATTCGGCAACTGTTCGATCTTCCGGAACTCTTCTAGCATTGATCCTAGTCGTTTTATCTTGTGCCTTCACAAGTCTGTAATTCTTTACTTAAATCTAAATACGTAGGTAAGTACGATGAAAATGCATCAACGAATGATAAAAACTTAAATTCAATTAAATAAATTTTTATTCGATTTGTACGCAGGTAATTTGCTGCAGCCAAAGCAACACCAGCAAACGCCATGGTGGATCTATTAGTGTAGGGACACTTAGGGGAGGCACAACGCACACATATAGTTTCAATACAAATTTTATCAGGATATATTTTACTTACATATTATGTATGTAATAAATTTCTTTCAAACACACGGGCATTATTGAGACATATTAACATGTTATATAGATATATAACATGTACATGTTGTATAGTCGAAATTTCGTGATTGGCATACAACTCGCCTAGGTGTTCCATTAAGACGCGTTGTAAAGAAAAAAATGAGCATTTTAATTTTACTCCGTAAAATCACGAATAATTGTTAAGGGATATTGTACTTTAAAACATACATATAATTTATATATATATATATATATATCTTTATCCATTTATACACACATATATATGTACGGTACATATATACGTGTGTATATGTACACATAACATAGTATTCACTATACATGCGTAAGCTCACAGAGACACACAATCATATTATTATAATTTATTTTTATATGCTTAAGATTATTAGAAAGATATTCAAAGATATGTCGCTTGGTGCCATGTACACGGATCTATTACTTCCAAAAAACCATGTACAGAATTTGAAAGATCTGTTGTCCACAATGCATATGTGGAGAGAGCATGTACCTAAAATAATGTAGTAGAAAAGAGGTAAATGTTATTATAAAAACGTACGCTATACTTTGTACGATAATGTAATGTGTATAACCGAGTCGACAACAGGCGTAAAGTTGGGAGCATTCATACTGCAATTATCGTACAAGAATTATTCATTAGCATTACGTCCACGGTCCCGTATGTTTGCTCCCAACGAAAGTGAATCTGTTTTTTTTATTTACTCCTACGTTTTTCGAATATAATGTGATGCGCGAGTAACGAATGTAATGGAATGAGTATGCGAGAGAGTGATATTCTATAGTGTTTTTCATAATAATTTGCTAGCTTTTAGTGCCGATATGTTGTTATTGATTTATAATTAATGTTATACACACAGTACTATAAGTAATCATAATTGTACAAGAAACTGCCCATTTTAACGGTGTGCTGGTCATAAATATGAGTTACACATGAAATAGCCATATATCTCTTCTAAAATATTTAGAACATTTTTTTTATATAATGTATCTGATTTAATGTTTTTAAAAGCAAAACATCTTATATATATTTTTTAAATAATCATAAATATGAATTATGTAGATCTATGTATTATTATATGATTATTATAGAAATCGGATCATTTTGTTGTATTGTCTAGAATAGTATTTCTCTTCTAAGATGACAAAGCAAAATTTTCTTCACGTTTATAAAAATTATACATGCTTATTAATAACAATATCAAAGAATGATTTTATAGTGTACTTACTTTATTATATCGAGTTATACTTTTTGATTTTTGTATCCATGATTTTACAAGATAGAATTTATTTTTAGGAGTGAAAATGGCTATGGGAAAGTTGTGCAACTGAATGAACCTAGGGAAATTAAATCTGTTATCAGCCTATTTGATTATTAGTTATTAAAAGTTTTGTAAATGTATAATAAATATTAACGAAAAAAAATTATTTATATAAATTAATCCGACTTGAAATTGTAAAAATGCATTTTATGTCTTTTCATTCTGTTAAGTTGTATTATATCAAAAGAGCATCATTTTAAATTTTAATTATGCAATCTTATTTTATATATATATAGATTTGAAAGTTTAAAACATGTCGACAATATACATAAGGAAAGTTTAGTCAGGATGCTTATAAAACACTATATCAATACGCAACACACTGATGTGCATATAAATATAGCTTCTATTGTTGCCTTAATCAATGTAACATGTACAATCAAGAAAAATGAAAGATACATTGAATAGATACATTAAATAATAAGATTATACTTGCAGACAGATAATAAACCAAGTAAATAGAAACATATGCGCATTTTATTGTAATAAATTAACACAATCCTTCGAAAAATTTGTGTAAAAATAATGTATATTTACTATTATCAATCATTTTCTTTATTTACTATTATATGTTTCACAGATATATATGTATATCTATGACAATATAGTTCATCTTTATTTTACGTATATACAGATAAAATTTATTTCAGATTAAATAAAAAATAAATTATATTTTATACTTATACTTGATTTATAATTCTCAATCACAATTCAATTACAATTTTTAGACTTCGAAATCTTCCTCGGCAGCTGGCAATACTACAGTTGTGACGGTCAAAGGTTTCGGATTTGATTTCTTGCAGAGTAATATTTTAACTTTTCCCGATATTTGACTCTTCAAGTTTGCACTAATAGCTATTGGTATAGGCACTGCACTTGGTAGTAAAGGTAAATCTACGACACGAGGATTCACATCGGTGTCTTCGGCTCTACAGAGAATATATAATTCAGTTGGGGATACACTTTCTGAGATATTCGTCACTATAATGCGAATCATGTAATTGGGACCCAAACCGAGAACATTTGTTTCCAAGCTGATAGGATTCGGTCCTGATGCTTGGTTATCGCTTAAATGCTCGGCCGCTTGTTTGGCCGCTGCCAAACGTAAACGGAGGAAACCTTGCTGAAACGTATTATGAATTTTCTTCGCCTCGGCTCTCTCTCTTATCGTTTGATCCACGAATAATCGTGTTTTCTTCGGTATCGAAAACTTTGACGTGTTGCTCGATGTCGAATTCGATATTGAATTGTTCATATTAAAGTCAGCAGTGCGTTTTAAGATTTTCATACATAAACCACCCCCGACAGTGACCATTGCTATTGTTCGTTCTTCTTGTCCCATTCGTCCGTACTATATTTATAAAAAAAAAAAAAGATTGCGCATATTTTGCATTACTCTTTTCGCAGATATGTTCTAAGATAAGGAATACCTTAAGTGCAGATACAGGCTCCATAATTTTTACTGTATCCACATGATGTTTCCCATCATAAATGCGGACTCCATAGCCCACTGTGCTTACAGCTGACAAAGATAGTCCGTTTTGCGGTACCGGTAAGCTTACTAGATCTAATATTATACCCGGGATATTGACTTGCCATAATTTTATTCCCTGAAAAATTTATAGATTAGAAATTTAACATAAACTTTGATATTAATATGTTTTTTGTTCAAGTGTACCCTTTTTGAAAATCCTACGAGAGTACCATCCATAACAGCTACTGCCGCTCCTTCAGAAGTGAGAACAGAAATAGCTACCGCGGGCGCAGGCAATGTTTCCCAAAGTTTTATAGGGCTTCCCCTTCTAATTGCTCCTATTTTTCCATCTCTTCCAATGATTATTATACGACCATCACCTGTCCATAAGCCACAGCTGGCAAACGCTACTGGTGGCCACTCTAGTTGATGCTTATCCATAACTGAAAAAGCTCTGTATGGCAATTAAACAATATACATACAAAATACTCATCAAAAATATAATAAATTTCTTTTTAATTGCATAAGAAACTTACCTGGGATCCAAAATGAAAATTTCACCAGCTTCAGTTCCTAATATAAGACAACTACTGGCAGGATCATTCCACGAATCCCTGCGAATAACCGAGATTGCTGTTAGGGCATTGGCTTTGACAAGCGGTACTCGTCTATACTGCTCTGCGAAGCTTAATCGTAAATTATTATCCAAAGAGAGAAACTTTAAAGTGCGAGGAGAAAGAAATGCCGCCCCAAGTTCTTTCAGCAACAATTCCAAGTCGTCCGCGAGAGTTAAGACATTTAATTCTTCATCCAGCCCACATTTATGCCAAATCTGCATCAAATTATTAAGATATTATTTGCATCAGACTATAGATTCTAAATATGAAATTAATCTTATATTATTCTTATCTTATATTAATCTTATATTATTTTTTGTTTGGTCTCTGAACTAAGTATAAGTACTTCTCGTTCTTTTGGATGTGCATCAATATATGGCAAACAATACTTGAAGAAGGGTCTCATATTTTTGTAGATATATACACTGGCCCCAGCTCCTATAGCCACTACAGATGACCGAGATTCTCCATTTTCTGTATAAAACCCGACTACACCACAAGGTGGATCTACCATAGTATGTTCAGTTATCTGGTCACCTCCTTTGTATACTCGTATCTAGAAATGATAATATATTGGCATCTTTTTGTTTTCTTCTTTAAATTATCTCTTCATTTTTATGTTTTATCATTAAGCATATATAAATTAATTGACGAGTTATCATTTTCATAAAATTATTATACCTTTGTCGAATCACTTCCAACTGGTCCTAAATCAGCACAAATCAGTCTAGCATCTCCATCACCACTTATGTCCAGCATATCAAGTCCACCTGGCAGAGAAAATAAACCAGCACTTGGCTCCCAAAGTGCTTCTAGCCAGCGACTCATTCCGAGTCCTCCAAGAGATTTATGATCAGCTCTAAAAAAAATATTAAAGAAAAAATGCACACTAAACAAAAATAATGATATTTTTTTATTCTTTTCCTTACACTAATTATAAAAAGTATCCTTTACCTTATGCCGTGCATATTAGTTATAAACTTTTGTAATTTTTTTCTATATAAATTAAATTAACTTATCTACAATATAAACTTATCTACAATCTAATCACTGATCTATATATCAGAATTTTAAGAGTTTTAATACAAGATATGTATTTATAATATTTTTAACTTTATACATATTGCACAATTCAAATGAAATAAAAAATCCTTTAAAAGTTTTACATGCCAATTTCACAAGTGACAATTTTACAACTTGATAAACTGACTACAAGTGACAGTTTCCGACTACAAGCACATGCATTAAAAATTTATACAGAATGCCACGTGCTTTGTTGTGTATTCGTTTCCATAGAAACCTTCAACGAATAGCGCGGAAGTGGGAAATTCAAAATGTATGTTAAAAAAGAATGAAAACCTAATCCTATAAAAATAATAAAGATGATCAAATATGTGATTGGGAAAGCAAAATTTTATATCATAAGATATTATATAAAAACGAACAAGAAACGAAAAGAAACAGAAAAAGAAATAACCAATTTCCATAAAAATATTAATTTGATCTTTTGAACTACATGATTTTATAATTATATAAGAGATTATATAGTCACAAAGATTTTTAAAAAATTAATTCACATTAACGAGAATAACGACGCATTGCTCAAAGAAAAACATTTTTCCGTTTTCGTGATTTTCATTTATTAGGAAAAGAGAATCAGGAAAAGAATGTTTGCATGAATGTATACACTCAAATATAAAAAAAATTCAAAGATCGTAATTTTTAAGACATGAATCAAGACCTAATTTGTCACAAGACATTACAACATGTTATGGGCCAGTTATGGACTATAGCTCTGTCATGAGATAGCATTCTAATATATATTTTTCAGGATCCATTTTTTAATGCAATGTATAGAAAAGTTAGCTAACAATATAGAAATCTGTGATTATGACTATAAAATCTATTTAAAAAGTAGTATTGTTAAAAAAGAATGAAAATCTAATCCTATAAAAACTGTTTTCTAATAAATTAATTTAATTTCCTCCATTTTTCTTCTTTTCCTTTTTGTAAACAAATATATTTCTAATTAATAACATTTAGTAATATATGTTTTTATACATACGTTCACATATAAATTAATCTTAAATATTAAAAACAATTTATTTCGTATAACAAACTGAACTTTGAATCATTTTATATATATATATATATATATATATATATATATTTATATATTTTAATAAAAAAATTAACATCTATAAAAAGCTACACTTCAATAAAACATTTTTCTAAAGACAAAATAAAATGTATATCTGCATATAAAATTATTTTATTGTTACTATTTTCATACAAATTATACTATAAATAATCGAATATTTAATTAAAAAGTAATTTGTAATTACACTTGCATCATTTCATATAATACTGATAATGTTCATGAGTATTTTAATAAAAAAATATGTCGATTACATTGAGATTCATATTAATTACATTCATATACGTCATATAATAAGTCTTCAAAAATTGATAACTAAAATTGGAATATAAAAAAGATATTAATATACTTATTAGTTTAAGTTAACACTTAATTCTCCATAGCCATAAACACATATACAATTGCGAGCATTAATATCATCTAGTACATTTGCATTCATATTAATTCATTAACTATTCCACAAAATAATTAAACTATATTAATTATATAAGTAAACTTATTACAATTAAGTATTTTTTTATTTAATAAATAAAAAATTAATACATTTAATAAAAAAAATAATTGCGCACTAAATGATATTAATATTCTTGATTGTACATATACGTACATATATCTGTACTACTAATTAGGAAGCCCTCTGTGTGTACGTGTGTGTGTATGTGTGTTTGTATTGTATGCTTGACTGTACATATATTACGTATGTATTTATGTATATTATAGATATATGTAATGAATGAGAAAATAGAGACCACATGCCTGAGTAATGACCTTAAAGCTATTTGAACACAGCCAACAGTCACGGTAATTATATGATATCACACCTACGCACAGAATGACATATAAATAATGATCTTACATATAGTCCAAAAAAGATACATTAAGATGATAAATTGAAATTCCTGAAAAATGGTATAAATATAAATGAATTATTTCAACGAAGTAACGTTGATAATGGAGATGGTGGCAATGACGGCGATGGAGGCCTTGCTGCAAGAGTTTCCAATTCACTGCAATGGAATTGACATACAGAGCTAGATGTACTTAAAGTTGATTCCGACAGCATTCCCCGTCCTTTATAAGTCTTCTTCGTTCGATTGTTATCTTTGTCAGTTTCAACTACACCTTCTTCATATTTATTAAAACAAATTGATAATATTTTCAATCTGTAAAAAATTGAAAGATATTGATTAACATAATTCATATCTAGTAATATTTAGTCGCATCATTCTAAAATGTATCTCCTTATAAATTATAAACATATAATTAAATGATTACTAGAAGAATTACTTGGGATATTCGAATTGAGCAAAGTGCGAAGATGGTCCAATTATTGCTAACATTGGACACAAAAATAATGTTGCGTATATCCAACTGACTCCCATAACAAATAGTAAAAAGACACCGATTTGTATATATGCTAGTACATGAGAAGGTAACATTAAAGCACCCGCAGCACCGCTAGTAATTGCTGCCATAAGAGTTGGACCGCCCATTTGTTGTAGTGCTGTTTTTACTCTGTCTATTTTTTTCTCAGAAATACATGCCTTATAACTCACAGCATAATGTAAACTAAAATCAACAGCAAGACCTAAAAAAAAAAGAAAAAAAAAACAAAATATATATTTGTTATTAATTTCATAAGTATTTTTTAATCTTTTTTTATTGTTATTTACCAATAGCTGTAGAGATTGCTACGCTTTCTAAGACATTAAGTTTCCAGCCAAGAAGAATAAGTATTGCAATAGTTACAATAATTACAGCACCAATGGTTATAATTGCATATAGACTAACAAGAGGATTTAAGGTCACCAGTGCTAATACTATTAGAGCCAAACTTAACGATACTGCGATCGCCCATATGGTACCATCGTATAATGTACGCTGGAGTTCATAAAATTCTAATTTACTAATAAACCATCCTCCTCGCATTCCTTTAGGTGCAGTTCGCAATTGTTTTTGCATCCAATTTTCAACCTGATTAAATTCAAAAATTTATTTTAAGAATTCAAATCTTTGTCATTATTAAGTCACATATAACTGGACAAAACAGAGTACTTGCCTCGTGAAAAAATTTATCCATGTGTCCAAACGAAAGGGAATATGCATATGTGCTATCATATTCAACAACAAGTGCTTTAATTTTAGGCATTACTTTTATCGCGAGCGTATCATTTGATGTCTGCGTGGATAATAACGGTTTTACAAATTTTGGACCTGCGGAAAGTAGGCTACCTCGACTCCACAAATAAGGTGTGCGATATAATTCCTTATTAGCTTCGGCTGCACATTGTTGCAGAACGTCTGGTTTATATGGAAATGTATTATTCTCACAACACGGCATATTCTCAATGTTAGGATCAATAGGATCCTTACAACGTCTTTTCATCCATGATTTCAATGGTTCGATAAAGCAATTAGATAATAGAGGTCCAACAGTGCTGCGATAGAAAGGTTGGCTTCGTAAATTTTGACAAAATCGTTCAAGCCATAATTGCGACTGCGGATGAGAAATATCAAAATCATCGTCCCAATCCGGCGTTCCCTTTTTACTAGGATTAAGATAATCTCCGTTATCAACTGGTTTTATACCCCAGACGAATGTCAATGGTAAAATTTCAGCATCTCCACCAACCTATATGAATAAAATATATTATACATATTTATAACAGAAATATATATACATAATACAAATAAATATAAGTACCATTTCGTATCGTTCAAACCAGAACTTCTGCGAATATATTAGATCGTACTGTTCAAATGGATGTGTGCTATGAAATAACTGAAAATCCATATAATCTGGCAATTGCAATCCCGGGTAACTGAAGACGACGATGCAGGACGATATCGCCACAGTTCCTAAACTTAATAACCAAAACCATCGTAAACGAAGAACTAATGCAGTAAGAAAGGTAGTAAACCCTACTGTTACTTTATCTCCCAAGGATCGTAAAGGACGAATTATTTTTCTGGTAATAAAATTGACAGGTGACAGAGTAGATAATTTACAATGCTCCGACACGACTACACACGCTGGTAACCATGTGATCATAAGAAAGAAATTAGCAATAACCGTCATGCCTGAAAATAAACTATAAAAATTCATCAATGATGTATAAAAGTCAAGAATATTGAAATGTAAAATAAAAAAATGTCTGATTTATAATAAAATTAGTACCTAAAGCAATTGATAGCAGTTACATTACTAACAATCGACGCGAAGAAAGCTACTGCTGTAGTAAGAGATGTAACAAACATAGATGGGAAAGCATGTTTCATTGTTTCTTGTACTAAATGTACTAATCCATCATTAGAAAGTTTCTGTGTGTGTTGTTTTCTAGATTCCCACACTTTACAGTATATGAATGCATCATCTGCTCCGATACCTATGAAATGATTTTATCATAATGATATGTAGTTATATCTTTATAGATTTTACTTGGAATTATTTTGATATGCTACAAAATACTAACCTACAGCTACAACAATAGCCAACAGGTTCATAAAAGGAAAAAACTGAATATTCAAAACAAGTGTATATATTGCATATGAAATACCAAGACTGAATAGCACTGCGAAAATAGTTGCAATAGTCAATATTATAGAGCCAGTGTACGCCCAGATGCAAAATGTAACAAAAATAAAACCGGCGAGCACCAAACTCGAATCAGATAATAACAGTCGATCAAATAGTGTACTTTTTAGGCCAAGTTGCATGCCTTGAACACGAAAATTTCCGTACATTAAATCGTCATTATCTATTTCTTTGTAATAATCTAAAGTTGCTGAACTTGCCGCGATTGGAAGAAATAGCATGGCAGATTGCAACGTTGTATTTTTGTTTTTAGGATCCGTACTCTATAACAATTCGATCAATATTAAATATTAGGATAAATAATCATATTCATATTAAAATAATATTAAGATCAGACAGGCTCTTACATCATTTGGGATAAAATTAACATCCAAAAGATAATGCAGTAAATGATAAACTGCATTTCTTGTATAACATTCAATTGGCACATGTTTTTGGCAATTAAAGTCTTCCGCACAATTAGGCAATAACTGACGATTATGATAATAATAAGCGCATTGTTGCAAAAGTATTTTCACTCTGCTTAGATCACTCTCTGTCACTCCTAAACATGAACTTCGATTAGATAGAAGTGCTACATAATTAGCTGGTGACCAACTTCTACAACATTTATGATCTCCTTCGTCCTCTCGTGTCTGACACAAAGATGGAAAATGACTGTTTCCTCGAAGTACATCATCAATGTGACATTGAGCTAAAACACCTTGTATTGACCATAAATCATTTTCTTCTGAATCTACAATAATTACAACACGAGCGTATGAAGAACTGGGTAGATTGCAGAAAAAATTATCGCTATCAAAGTGATCTTGAGTTCTATCATTATCTATATTATGCTTTTCTTTCATTTCTATTAATTCTTCCCATTTATCTTTCTCCTCCTCATTTGCTTCTTTATCATAATTATTATTATAATCTGTATTATTTAATGTCATTTGATGTTTCTTTCCTTTTCTCTTATTTTTATTTTTCGGTTTTTTTCTAAGAATACCCTGAGTAGGCAAACTATAATTTTGTGTTTTTATATTAGACTGCAAAATCAAGTTACAAATTTAATATGCTTTATTATCCAATTATTCGATGTATGTCTATTATTTCTAAATCTAGCTGGTAATGAATAGATAGAATTTATTACCTGAGATAGATGACGTATATATTGATGATATTCTAAAGGATTATCAATAAGCTCTCCTCTTGATTTTGTAGCTTCTATTAAATTATTCCAAGCTGTCAGTCTTTGTGCTAAAACTGTGCCTCTGGCTTCAAAACCCTAATGCAAATATTTGACATTTTAAATCAGAATTGTATATAATTTTTTTAAGTTTCTATATAGATTATACTTTTACATACCATTTGAGGATCTAAAAATTCTGGAAACTTTTTTGTCGTAAGCGGAATGATAACACATGTCGAAGAAAATATAAAAACAATTAATAAAATAACGTATGGATGATGAGCAATTATACGAGGAAACCAGGCTCCTTCCATCTCTATAAAGATTTCTTGCTTCTGAATATTTTATATATATTTTTTTATGTATACTAGATGAAAAATAATCGATAAACGATTAATAAATTATCAGTTGTTAAATTTATCGAAAAATTCGTAATAATATTAAAATATTCTTCTACAACAAAGGCAACTATTCTGTATCATATAATCATGCTCGATCAATTTTATACGAGCGCTCTGCAAGAGCACTAAACGTTTCCGGTCGAATAATTTTGTAATTTTCTTTATTCGTATCAGAAGCCACGTTCAGCGTTAATTTCAAATATATGTCGGAGTAAATTTTAACATCCAATTCGCGAACGCAGAAACGACCATACGAACGTGACGAATTTCAACATACGAGCATGACAAGATCACTCGAATTCGTGAATGCTTCTTTTTATTATCATATTATTCAATCATATCGAATGCGCTGTACTCGCAATATTTCTTGCCGATTTCCTTCGCGGAGAAACCGCATTGTGCGTCTACTTCGAACAACAACACGTGTTTACATTACAGTGATAAATGGTATGATCCAATGCTGCTGAAGGAAACGCTCTACTCGCGCATGCGTGGATGCCAGATTCGGAATATGATATATTCGATTTTGACACACGCTTTACGCGTGTGAAAAATTTGAACGTGCAAAATTAAAAATACACAACTTGTGCAATGTTAAATTAATCAACAAACATATAATATTAAACATTTTAATTAACAATTACGATGCACGAATATCTAGATAAGCAAGTGTGTCCGAAAATATTAAGTAATATTACTTTACAGCAGCCAATAGAGAAGCGTGATTTCTAGGAACTTTAATTAGCAGTATTTTTTTTCCTAACAACACGAGTTCTTCTATTAACTCTCGAGTGATATCGATTTCTATCATTCGAAAATTTCATTGCACTGCTTGAATTTCCCGTGAAATTGCTGCTCCTAGCTGTACTTTCCGTTTTTCCTCTTTTTTCTTCCAGCGTCTGAATGCACATCTCTCTCAACTTGGGTACAGAGAATGCTACAAAAGCTACAATCCAAATTTTACTCGATGTGTAAAGCATTTATGACTATGAGTAGTATTTAATTGACCAATCAGGACGAGAAGAATAAAGGTCTCTTGATGGTCCGAATGATTAATTAATAGTATACTTTATGGTCCATCGAGTCGAATTTTGGAACGTAGCCAAGAAGGAACTGCGTATCAAATCTAACCGTAGAGGAAGTGGGGGTAGAGCTAGGCGTATTATCACGCATGATATCTCACGCGAATCAACCTATCCCACGTAGTGCATACATGCTCCACGTATCTTGCACACGCTATGCACGACGCATCACACACCACACACACACACACATACACACGTATACGCCAAATGTCATATAATCTACCGATGGACATAACGAACAACAGTCTAAAAGAAATTGGAGCTCCGCTGAAATAAGACTGTTTCTTTTATATGTGCGTGTCACACGATTTTTTTTATAACCGATATCGCCTCTTTGCACTCGGAATACTCGAGTACGCGTAATCTCGCGTTACGTGCGACATTGTTTTGCATCGGATCGAATCATCAGATGTTTATGCTTCATGCGGCACGTAGGCGCACCGTGATGTGACCCGAGAGCAACCCGAGAGCAACGAAACGAGCAGGGTTCCAGCCGTGTGATTTGCATTGTTACTTTTATTATCGCTAATTAATGTTGCGACTAATTGGTCACGTCAGCGACTCTTGCTGAAATGAATCTCGAAACTAGTGGAAGAATGTTCTATCGGCTATTCCTAGCAATTTTGCTTTTCCACTTACAAGTAGGTGGAAATTACTTTGGAACCAACTCCAGGAAAGATGATCAATGCTTCTGCAAGGTATTGGAATTGTTATTCCTTCTATTATTCTAAAATTAAAATTTTATACTTTGTGATTTTGCTTTTATATATTTACAGTTTTTTAAGAATGTCATCTTCTATATTTATTTATGATGAAAATTAATTATTCTTGCAATAAAACAATTATCTATAATGAAAAAAATGATTTTATCTTTGTTTTAATATAATTAAAAATTTTTAATTTTATGAACTCTATATTTGCCATATTTCAAAAATTAATTAAAATTTTAGCTGAAGGGATCTATAGATGACTGCACTTGTAACATTGATACCGTGGATTATTTTAATAATATGAGAATATATCCAAGAATTCAAAGTCTTCTAGTCAGAGATTATTTTAGATTTTATAAAGTAAACTTAAAGCAGGAATGTCCATTTTGGGCAGATGACAGTAAATGTGCTATACGTTACTGTCATGTTTTACCCTGTCAAGATGTAAGCATTTTTTGCATCAAATACTATTTTAAATAGTTATTACCATCATCTCTTTCGATTTCTCCTAATCTGTTATAGGATGATATCCCTGAAGGTTTAAAGGGAGAGATTCCAAGAAATATTCATCTTAATGAAAGCCCGGTGGATAAGTATAGAGCCAATTCACAAATCACTGACTGCAGACACAGTGCAAAAGATCATAATATAGAACTTGGATTTTTGAACACAACAATTAGGTAATTAGATATGGAATTATATATTAATATTAAGTAAAAACAAAAGATAAAATACAAGTTTGATTATAGTTCTGAAAATTATAAAGAATTTGAACGATGGCAACAGCATGATGATGCCCAAGATAATTTTTGTGTAAAAGAATCTAGTCCTGGGGAATATGTGGATCTTTTACTTAATCCTGAAAGATATACAGGCTACAAGGGATTCAGTGCACATAGAATATGGCGAAATATTTATATGGAAAATTGTTTTAGGTAACATAATCATAGATTAAATATTAATTATTGTTGATTTTTGTTTCAATTTTATTTAAATCTCTACAATAGATTATTTGTTTCATAGGCCTGAAAACTCACCTCACATTTTTATACAATCTTCTAAGATGAATGGTAAGTTTCTTGTATTGACTTTAGTCTTCTTTTATATAGGTTTTTTTGTTATTGTAACTTTAAGACTATTTTTTTAAATTGTTTATCTAAAGTATATTAAATCAAATATAAATATTATAAATATTAAGAAATTCTTATTTTCATTCTTAATATAAATATATCATTTCAGGAATGTGCTTAGAGAAACGAGTTTTTTATCGAGTTATATCCGGTTTGCATGCTAGCATCAATATACATTTGTGTTCGAAATATTTGTTGGGCCCACAAAGCGGTTTGCAAATATCTGACAATCAATGGGGTCCCAACTTGGATGAATTACAAAGAAGATTTTCTCCTGAAACAACAGGTGGCGAAGGTCCAAATTGGTTAAAGAATCTATATTTTACCTATTTATTGCAATTGAGAGCTTTAGCCAAAGCTGCGCCTTATTTGGAAAGGGAAGAATATTATACAGGCAATGAAATGGATGACGAAGATACAAGATTAGCTATGAATGATATACTGAATGTTGTTAAGTAAGTATTCTATTTTATTTCTCTTGTGATATATTGCATGTAAAGTGATAATGAAGTGAACTCACAGAATCTATATGTTAGGTCATTTCCGGAACATTTTAATGAAACAGTTATGTTCACTGGTGGAACAGAGGCACAACTGTTAAAGGAAGAATTTAGGCAACATTTTATAAATATTTCACGCATAATGGATTGTGTGGGATGTGACAAATGTAAGCTATGGGGTAAATTGCAAATCCATGGCCTTGGCACTGCGTTAAAAATATTATTCTCAGGAAAATTTGATAAATGGGAACCAACACTTAACAACCTCAACCGAAAGTTATTCTTCTTAGAAAGAAGTGAAATTGTTGCTTTGGTGAATGCTTTCGGAAGGTAGATATTTTTAATTTCAATATAATAGAAAAGCAAAAGATCTTTAATGACAAGATATTAACAATATAATATATTAATATATTTTTCCAGATTATCAGAAAGTATTTTCGAATTAGACAGATTCCGTAGAATGATGAGATAACGCACTATCGATTTGTAATTAGAGATTTTCCAGTACCACTACGAGACATCACGTAAACACATCACATCGCTTAGATTTTCTACTTGCTTTTTTTTTACTATTCTTATTTGTAAAACGTGAATTTTATTGCATCTGACTAAATTGAGTGCATGTTTGCATTAATATAAGTTTCTAACATATGCGTATTCTAACATATACGTTGCATATTTACATAATTTCAGTGATTTAAATATAAAATATTGTAATCACAAAATGTCAGTTCAATTGTCAGTTGC
This sequence comes from Pogonomyrmex barbatus, assembly GCF_055798465.1. Classification (NCBI taxonomy): domain Eukaryota; kingdom Metazoa; phylum Arthropoda; class Insecta; order Hymenoptera; family Formicidae; genus Pogonomyrmex; species Pogonomyrmex barbatus. The sequence continues at coordinate 12,683,333 of NW_028297138.1, forward strand.
AATTAAGTTTGGATCCTTTACTCATAATTATATCTTCCGATATTATAGGAAATATATATATGCATACATATAAAAACCAATTGCACCAGTGTTTACTCATGCAAGTCGATAATTAAGTTTTCTTCCTATATTTGTATTTTTATTAAGATTATAAGATAAAAAAAGCGAGAGTTACTTAGAATAGTTTAGAGGAAAAAAAATTATTGGTGTACAATTGTGGTTATTACATGAAGAATGTAATTAGATATATTTATCCTGTAAGACTGGCGTCCGAATTGATATTTTCTTCCGTATTATAGCTTTTGACTCCGTCTGTGATAAATATTTTATCTAAGGCAACTATATTTACATAACTTAAATTTGTGTATATTATGCTTTGAAGTTGGGATTTTGTTTATATAATACATATTTTTATATAATCGATGTGACATAAAATCCTACTCGTAAGAGTAATCCATTATTTATAAAGACAGAAATGATTATTGTGTACAAATATATAAATACTTGAAATAATATACAAATAACAATTTTCGATACACACATATATGTGTGTGTGTGTGTGTGTGTGTGTGTGTGTGTGTGTGTGTGTGTGTGTGTGTGTGTGTGTGTGTGTATGTGTGTTATATATATGGCTTGTGTGCAATGACTGGATTGTACTTGCGAATTTTTGCAATTATATGAATGTAAGTTTTAGTCATATTATAACAAAGCTTGTACGAGTATGTGTACGATCCGCTGAATATTAATATTTTATAGTAATAATATAACATGGTATAAAGGAAAGAGAAAAAATAAATTTGGATACAATGTTCCAAGAATATTTCAATAATTTTCTAGTTTTTTACAATCGAATTTCGCGTCCTTTAAAACTTGAATCTGAAATAAGGTACAATTTTTAATTTTAGAGAAAAGCTAAATTTTCGATGCTTAAATCTATAAATTTGCAAAAAGTAAAATTTATTTCAATAATTTGAATCAAGTTTAATCAATTATTTACTTCTCGTTGAAATATGTCTCCTGACGATATCTCTGATGATTCTTCTAGGATATCGAGAAATTATATTATTTATTGTAATTATTCGCGCAAGTGCAAATATTTTAATTGAAGTGAAATTACAAGTTTATTTTTTTATATTATTCAGGACATTATATATATATATATATATATATATACATTATGTGTATTAACTTCTATGTCAGTAAACTTACGATAAGTGCTTTCCACTTATCGTATTGAAGCTACGGACCAATTCAAATCTATACAAGTATCACCAAAAGCTTTCTTTCCTCTTTTTATCGTGGCTTTCCATCTCGATTAGGACGCAGCGTCACGGTTTAGCCGCCAAAAGTCAGACTGACGACAAGCGTTCGGCTCCGCGTCCGTGGAACGCACGCGCGCGCATTCCGGTCTCACAGCTGTCACAGTCTCCGCGAATCTGTCAAGTGCCCGCTCCGCGTGCAGCAATGGTCGGCGCGCGTTCCGCCCGCCCGACGACGAGCAGTCACGTCGCACCATGCCGCGCCGTGCCGCAGGCCACCACGAGTACCTGAATCCCGGCGTGTTTATTCCGGCGCGTTTGACATGAGTCACGGCGTTATCCACGATGTCTGTCGCGCAGCAGCCGCCAGCAGCAACACGGGTGTGTCCGCTGAGTCGGTCGCGCTCCAGTACGGTGCGATCAAGTGTGCCAGTCGCCGCCTCGCCGTAGGATAAGTGTGTCGGCGTTTTCATCCCGGCTGCCTGGCCACACGCGCGTACGCCGGTATGCACGGCCGACCAGCTGTCACGATGTCCACCACCGCCGCGGCGACGACGGCGACGGCGGCGGCGGCGGCGGCGGCGGCGGCGGCGGCTGGCATCCCCTCGCAACAGAGGAACGTCGCCTGCAACGGCAAGGACGACGTGCCGGTGGTGACGCAGCCTACTACCAGGAGTGGGCTCAGAGTATACAAGATCGTGGTGCTGGGTGATGGCGGCGTTGGCAAATCGGGTATCTATCGTTTGATTGATTTATTAAAGTATTTGACATTTCATCTGATGTTTGAGAGAGTATACTCTACTGTCAATAACAATTGCACGTTGCTTTTCAGCTGTCACTCTGCAATTTGTCAGTCACAGATTCCTGGACTATCATGATCCCACGATAGGTAAGCTATATGAAGAATGTTGAACTCTTAAATATCAATGAGTTTTAGTAAAATATAAAGGAAATGTGAATATATAGAATCTGAGAGATTTGATTATACTAGACATATTGAAACATATTAATACAAAGAAAGTAATAGTTTCTCTTTTATTTATAGAGGATTCATATCAGACACAAGTGGTCATTGATGGTGAGGCAGCTCTCCTGGATATTTTGGACACTGCTGGACAGGTTTGAGATTCTTATATACATTTCACGATACATCGATGTATGTTCATCAAATATTCTCATTTGTTGCATATGATTGCACATAACTTTGATTTTATGTATTATTGTATATAGGTAGAATTCACAGCAATGCGTGAGCAATACATGAGATGCGGCGAAGGCTTCATGATTTGTTATTCAGTAACAGATAGGCATAGCTTCCAAGAGACAATGGAGTACAGGAAATTGATATCACGCGTACGCGCCAACGAGAATATTCCTTTGGTGTTGGTCGGCAATAAGTTTGATCTACAACATCAACGAAAGGTACAGTCAGATGCTGTCAAATTGACTGTGACATATCAGAAATTGTGAATACATCGCGATACATAGTAATAATAATAAAATATTGATTTCTCGTAGACATTGAACTCGCCATACTTGTTTCAGGTGACCACGGAGGAAGGCAAAGCATTGGCGGAGGAGCTCGGTTGTCCATTTTATGAGACATCCGCTGCTCTCAGACAATTCATAGACGATGCATTTTTCTCGTTGATCAGGCAGATCCGCGCTAAAGAGAGATCTCGTAATTCGCATCGCAAACGCAGCCGTTGGTGGCGAATTCGCTCGATATTCGCCTTTATCTTCCGGCGGAGAAGACATTCTTCCCATCGGTCTCCATAAAACTGGTTTTTGATAATAATCCATTATTAGGGAGATCCTCGATAGACGATAGCAATGACGAGAGTAATATCATAGTAGGCCACAACGAAGTAGACCTATAATTTTTTATAATTTACGCAGTATATAATTTCCCTTGTTTAGAGACTGACAGTTCATTAATATCTCACTGCCTTATCATTAACCCCAGTGCGTACTCTGTTGTCAAACAGGCTGGAATGTGTGTACACATTTTATATCCTCTTAGATTTGAGATCTTGGATTATTCATTCGTGATGCTCGATCAAAAAGAAATAGAGCATGTTACGTAATAGAGTCATACTTCCTGTAGAGAGTACGACATATATTTGCGACTTCCAGTTTTCTAGGATGACGATTTCTTCCGCGATATTAATTCATCTTAAGAGTCAGCAGGAGTGATCGGCTAACTTCGACTTGATCTAAAATGATTATCTAAAATGATTATCTATTCCTTATTTACAGTGCAAATATGTATCTGTACTCAATTATATTTTGTCTTATAGAAACGATGTTTCGTCATGAAACTTTGTTAAGATAATTTCTTTTACAATTACGAAGCTACCTACAGAGCCAATTTTGCAATTAGTTCTTAAATAATTAAAATAAAAATAATTTAAATATAACTATTTACTCCTTATTTACAGTGCAGATATATATTTGAGTACACCCATATATTATCTCGTAAAAGTAATATTCTGTCATGAGTCTTTTTCTATTTATTTTTTATTATTTTTATTATTTTTTATTTTTTATAAAATTATGACTCTTGACAAAGTCGCATTTTGCAATTTGACTCTTAAAAAAAAATTTACAATAGACGAAAATATTTGCATCTTATTGTGTCCTATAATGCAAATCTATTTACGCATAAGTGAATTATTTATTTTCACACATTTTTTTACAAAAATGGTTCTGTAGCTTTCATCAGGCAAATATTCTGATTATATAAATATCATAATTATATAGCTTTTCTCGAAGCATTTTGGATGAAAAGGAATTTATCTCTGTAATATGGGTGAAAAGGAATTTATCTCCGATAGAAATCTCCATAGTCTCTCCTGCCGACTCTTAAAGACTGTTAGTGTTTGTTTAATATTGGATTTTACAAACATCTGCGGCGATAAACGAAGATAAACGGAACTTAAGGCAACTAACTTCGGATAAGTAAATATTCACATCTCTAGTGAAGAATCACTTTTCTAGTAGTTGTAGACGATATTTAAATTTTAATTTCTTATTAAATAGCATTATATATGCGACCAAAGAAAACTATATTAATGCAAAACAGGAAGTGATTCTGGTAAGCAGAGAAAAATAAGAATGCAAGATATTATATAAAAGTTTTGTGCTTTACAGCACAAATAGCTACTTTTAATTATCGATAAGAAAAGATGTATAAAAATCGAATTTTATTTATTTTAATTTAATTCCTGTAAATATATAGAAAATGCTGCTGCTATAAATCATAAATGAAAGCTATATAAAAGTTGCAATAAGTTTAGAATTGTTGTATATTTAGTATTGTTAATTGTCATTAACGTGAAATGCATAATTTCTAAAATATCTCGAAAAGACATTTCTCTATTAAAACATGTGTCTATTACAAACACACAAATAATTAAGCTGGCAATAAAAAATATTTCATTATTTCTGTAAAGTACAGACATAACAGAAGAAAATATCATGTAGACTTTAAAATAATTAGAGTTTTTATGTGGTATAATGATCATACTCTAATGCAAAGAATATTCAAGTTTAACTTTTAATAAATGTCCTAATTATATGCAGCTTATAAGTATATATATTATATTTCTATGATTTTTAAAAATTTAATCACAAATCATTCATTTTTAGTCATGAACTAACAAGATGAGATTAATTATGAAAAGAGAGTCACATTATATATATATATATACACACATACAAAAATAAAAATCATTTAGATCCTCAGTAATTATCTAGTCGATACTTAATTTTTGCTAGTCATTAGTCACATTTTGCATTTTGTTATAATACATTAACATATATTAGTTTAATCATGGTAATAAATGTTGATTACTTATATCACAAGTTTTAACATCATTTTTTAATAATCATTTTCTGTTATGCAATTCGTATTATTATACTATGAATAGAGATATGCGCACATGTATGTATTCTTATATAATATGTATTATTCAATGAGAAATATTAGATTGATATATTTATTTAATATTTGTTTATATGATTTAATGTTTTCTATGTTTGATAACAAATTATTTGTGGAATACAAAATATATATACATACATAATATATTATACATGTTATGTTATTATTGCGTACTAATAATTTATTTTATAGTAATAATGACAAGTGTGACTGTTTATAGCAACAATTGCCAAATACAAGATATTGTTGGCAGCACAAATGACAATGTCTCTTCAATATATACAACTTATATAGAAGAGGCTGACCATATTGATACACATACATAACTGCATGTTTAGAAAAACTTACATGATGCAATATTGGTGCATAATAAGATATTCGCATCTTCATATCAGTAAAAATTATAATTATTGTCTAGAATTAAAAAAATGAAAAGTAGAAATAATTATTAAAGAAATAAAATCATTGTATCCACATAGAAAAGAAAAAATAAGAAAGAAGTATTGTTATATGTAAAAGATTTAGGTAATATCATTTTATATATTACTAAATTTATCAATTAGCTGTTAAATATATTAAATCTGAAACATAATGCGACAGAAATTATAGATCTCATACATGATAAGAGAATATTGTAAACATGATAGACAATGTAGTGACAAGCATGTAGAGTAATAATAATAATTTATAATTTACGAAGACAATATAATAATCAACGATCACTTTGATGTTATATTTTTATTTTATTTATATATGCAAATTTTTTAATATGTATAAACTATTAAAAAGGAATTATGCAGGCTAATACATATAATCTTTTACTTAATAGATAGTACTCCATATTGTTTTACATAATGGCACAAATGAACATTTCATATAAAACGTAAGGATTTTACAATAAAATTACGAAATTTTATGTAAGCTGAGTATATTTTGGATATACACTCATACAAAACTAATATATTTCACATCATATAAAAGAATTTTACAATAAAAGGTATGGAATGTGAAGAGATGAAACTTGAAATAATTAATCAATGTCATGCCTAAATAATTTTCATTATTAAAAATGTACTATAATTTTAAATCATCATCTTCAAAAGAAATTGCAATATTTTTTTAACCAAATATATTGTTTGTTGTCAATCTTATAACATTATATAATAAAACTTTGGCAACAAAGTCAGATAAAAATAATAATTAAAGGCTTTGCTCATCTTTATTTTTATGTAATACATTTATAATTTATCGCATAGCCTTATTTATTTTTTCTTTTAAGTAATATAAAACAATGTCTTATCAAAAAATTATTGCAAATGTCTTATATCTAAATATTGAGTATAATTTTGTTGATATTTATTTTCAGATCACAGTATAATTCGCTTAGATATTATATAAATATATAATTTTTCATATGGCCACAAATGTACAAAACCGACCAACTTATTTTGGCACATCCGTACATTATTTTGTAGTTTCATCTTCTAATACAAAAAAACCTATTTTAAAAAAGTATATATTTTAAGATAATAATGTGTAAAAAATATTTGTATCATGAGAATAATTAAGACTGTGTGTACGATATAATTAAATGAGTATAATATTTTACACAATGCATTATAGTTAAAAAATTCATTATATGATCCAAATCTTTTTGCTTGCATTTTGCAAGTCTGTATTATTTATTTCTAAGTTATAATGCGCGATACTATATAAATTTGTCTTCTGGTTTTTTTGTGGTATCCTGCACTTTATCTTCTGCCTCATAATTTTCTGGAAGTAGCATAGTCTCTTCTGTGTTTTGTGTGTCATCTCCATTGTTATCTACATAAATGATAAAAAATAGAAAAAAAAAATTATTGCTAGTTTTATTCTCTATCTTCTTTCACAAATGATTTAAAATTTAGTTTTTTATATCAAACAAAATAATACACATATAATAAATAATAAAATAAAAACATGACCTAATTCAGATTAAAATAAAGAATAAACTGTGATGATAAAAACAAATAAAAAACATAGACATATCATTAATTTTCACAATTTACAATACTTTAGCGAAGTGATAATTAAACTTATGCAATAATAAATCGTTACGTTTAAAGTTTTAATTACCACGTGCACGATTTTCAGGATCTTCCAAGTCATTGGCAACTGAGGTATCCTGCTCTGAGGCATAGTTCGGTGTGTGATTGATTTTCGATTCCGTTTCAACTGAAAGTCACGTAAGCTAAATTACTATACTAAAGTAAAAAGTTCATATGTATTTCTGAAAAATTTTAATTATTATTTGTTACAGAATATACACATAATGATAACTTATTATATATATAATGAGCTATTATTAAATATGCGCATTAGTAACTAATTGTTAACGCAAGTTCTGTCAGCACGCTTGTATATTCCATGTTAATACAAAAAAATGTTAGTTTTTTAATATTGTAATTTTGATAATAATAATAATAATTATTATTCGCAACCAATCCTTTGATCTAATCTAAAAGCAGGAATGTGAAAGTTCTTGCTGAAAATATTACATATGTAAAATGTTTTTTTTCCTGAAACGTGTTTTATGTTTGATATTTTTATAAAGAATTAAAGTTATACAATTTATCACATTTTTTATTGTTTAACATATTTTTATAAATACAAATCAAAATCTGTAATTCATATTAAATGCTTTATATTATTTTATATTAATAAGATTTTTTATTATAAATACAGTATGCTATATATTGCAACAAGCTGTAAATAAATCGCAAACTCTATACAAATTTTATAATTACTTAATTGTAAGTTTTAAACAATTTTATTCTTATATGTCATATTCATATATTAAAGTATTTACTTTTATACATAATCTAATTTTTATCTTTTTCTTTAAATTTAACTTAGAAAAAAACAATGCATTTAATAACAATTGTAACAATTAAAAAAATACATCTCCTGTAGAAAAATAAATTATTATATGGCACCTATTAACTCAGAAATCATGCTTATGCCTGTGTGATTCAGTATAAACTATGTAAATATTTCATACTATTCTAATATATATAAAATTAGATTTTATAAAGTAAAGCATAAGAAAGTTAACTCTATTACATTTTTATCCCGTAAAGACACAATTCTATATTGAATCACTAAAACAGTCTTTTTGTCCGGTATGAAAACTTTAGTGTATACTAAGGAAATAATAATTCATATATCATCCGAATAAACCCGAAGGGCCGAGCGTGATCCACAGCTTAGTTAGAAGCGATATAATGGATTTGTCCTTAGTAAAGCTTTAGTCACACGTATATGAAAGTATGATTTATGTACAAATCTATTGCAAACTTTTAATTTCATGTCTGTGGCAGCATTCTCTCGCCCCGAGGACGGAGAAAGGTATCACTACCTTTCTTTGGCATAGTCACTGAGAAACGAGGAGTTTGGCGCACAGCACCAGGTGGATTTGTTGGTAGGATCGGAATTCCATGGAACTTCAAACCTCGCTGACCAGCTACGGATATTCTTACAGCAGACTTCGGTACCGGATGCAACTGTGACTTGTTAATGACCACTGTCGTTGCTAGATCAGCAAATCCCGACAATATTTTATAATGCTGAGCCAGTATAAAATGTGCAAAGGGGACGAGTTTGTAGTCGCATTAATTCTTGCGTGAGCAGCCCAATCGGAGTTAGAATTTAATGGGAATATTGAGATTCGAAAAAAAAAAAAATAAAGAAACAAACTTGGAACGTATTTTTTTCTCGCCGTTGAAGCAGGGTACAATTAGCAATCTAAGCAAATTCGTTCAGTTATATTAAGAATACATACGCAAATATTTCTTGTATTAAGTAAACTACTTAAAAAATTAATTTTGATCATTCAAACGTGGTTATTCATCATATTAGGAAAATTAAAACGAAATTTGGAGTATCAAACAAAATTCATGATAAAAATAATTATAACTTACGTGGCTCGAGATTTGGAGTTTCTTTCTTCTCAGATAGCGAGTTGCAACTAAGTTTGAGTTGATCTACTTCTCCTTTAATCTGTAAAAAAATCAAATTTTCTTACATTTTTTAAATTACATTTAATTTGATATAAGTATTATTAAATAAAACATTTTCATACTCTATCTATTTCCTCTTGTAGTTTTTTATTTTCATCCCTCTTTGCATCTAATTGAGTATTAATTGTATCCTTTTCTAATCTCAATGTTTCTAATGTTGCAGTTTTCGTGGCGTCCAATTTGTTTAATGAGTCTAGTTCACTTTTACACATAGTAACCGAGTCCTCGAGTTCTTCATTTTTCTTTTTAAGATCAATCTGCTGCTCCAAACGGACATGCAAGGAAGCCAACTCATCTTCTGTGTGTTTGAATCTTTGTTCCAAGTTACCACGCAACGTTACACACTGATCCCTTTCTTCAGCACTGAAAGAGAAATGTCTTACTTGAAGTTTTATATGTTATAGTAAGTAATCATTTAAAAAAAATAATGATATTATAAACATTATTCAAGTAAACCACAAACAACTATTTTACGAAAGAGATTTATATATACTTTATGAATTATATAACATTACGTAAAAGAAGTAAAAACTTGCAATGTTTCTGCAATAGTCTGACATCAATATTTCAAGCAGCTTAATTTATTATAAACGACATTTAAATGACATAATAACATAACTCTCTTTGATGACCACAATTTCATCATCATGTACACCAACTGACTGTCAGTTATTTACCGCAGAGACAATGTATAACAAGATTAAAAATATGTAATAAAATCTTGCTGAGATTAAGACAGTCAAAGAGACTGTCTTACCTAATTTTGAGTTGCTCGTTCAGATCGTCGATCTGCCTAACGAGCTCCAGATTCTCGGAAGACAAGGTCCACCAGCTGCAGACGAGCATGAGGCATGCCAGTAGGAGTCCTCCGACCAGGAGGGGCGGACATCTGCCTCCGCCGACTCTCATACCGTCGATTCCCATCACTCTTGCTTTCGAAGTCGTATACGCCGGCTCTCGCTTCAACGGAACATATGCCACGCTATCGCCGATCTGCCTGTGCACATGCAAACAATCTACGTGTCACGCGTGTTCCCTGCGAGACGTGAACCGCGCGTAGCCCCACTCCGTGGAATTCGATTCTCGTTGGGCGTCGAAGAGGCGAATTCCACATCGACGATCGGCTGCGATTTACCTCTTTCAGGAACACCACACGATATCCATTTGATAACCGTGTGTTTTAGGCACTCTGCAACGGAGACGTGCTCTGATACACATTACCGGCGCCGGCAGTGATACGGCAGCTTGTGAGCCTGTTCCTCTTTCCGAATTATACAGGGTGTCCCAAAAGTAACACCCTTACAAATATTCGATAAACGATTTACAAAGATTTGAAGATTCTCTTTCCCCACTTAATTAAATATCTGTCAAGATCCTGTCATTGTTTTTGGACTCTGGTATTGGCTACTTTTTTAAGATGAAATCTGAAATGTGTGTATGACTCTGTTTATAAATTAATTTATAAAAAATAGGATTTTGCTATTTTAAATCGACAAAACACCTTCACATTTTCTAGAGTTGAAAGTGAAAGATATAAAGACATTACGTGAGAGAAGTGTTTTCCTCATTACTCTTACAGTTTACTTCCCAGGTCTATCGTCTCTATCGGCAATTAAGTGACGAGACACGGCTTCTGAAATACTAGCTGTAATTTCCGATCTCCGCGCGATAACGCCGGATGATCGATCGACGCCTCTCGCTATCTATTCAAGTCATCGTTATTTCCGTTTGTCGGAAGTTGCGATACTCATACCGCATACTTAATTTACGTAATCTTGACAGAAAAACAAGATTCGAAATCAATTTTCCCCCTTGCGCGTGGCTTCCTCGTTTGTCGACGGCCACGAACTATCGGTTTTATCTAAGGGCCTGCGCGCAATGAGGCAAATATTAGGAACAGAAATAAATATTAAATTTTGGAGATGAAAATTCGAAATAAAAATTAAATACAACGCGCAATGAATATAAATAAGTATAAAATATAGTCATCATATCTGAAAATTATTTGTATTTATTGTGCGTTACGTTTAATTTTTATTCTGCATTTTTTATTTCTAAAATTTAATATTTATTCTTATTCCTAATATTTTCTTCATTGCGCGCAGGGCCTAAGATAGAAAATTGTAGAAAATTTCGTCGGTAACCTTGGCGATAAGCGCACATGCGTATTTATGCGAGTGACGAATGAAGAGGAAGCTTTCGAATGTTGTATTGCTAACTGTAAACTGTGTAATAATTTCGGACTCGCTTCTGCGCTAATTTTAATGCGCATGAAACTTCTCGAAGGTCATTCAAAAACCACGATACGACGCTTCATGATTCAGAGGCATTTCAGTAAACTGCAAATTCTATTGCGGGAAAGATCTTTTAGATTGGCATCAGCGTTTGCTGGCTATTTCTATTTCTTTAATTGACGATGGAGATTGTACGCTTCGTACGGATGATACGATCGATCCTTGGTGAAGATTTACCGTTTGGACGTTAAACAAATGACGATTATCCTTTCTGTGAATGCTGAATCATCACGCCGTATAAAATATAAAATCCAGTGAATAGGAAAACAACCTTGTCACCTTTCCCTTTTTGTAACAAAACACAGGTGAATATCGACCTGTCAATTTGCAATTTAAATGATTGAAGCAGTTTTACTGAACTAGATCGTAGAATTAATTTCATGTAAAAGAAGAAAAAAAAAGCTTCGATCAGCACGGTAAATCATCTTTCTGCTTTATATATATTTTTCATAAGTAATAAAAGTCAATAAAAGTCAAAATCGTATTTTTTACATTATAATATCACGCGTTATAATATCACTGAAAAGTATTAATTAATCTTTTTACGTTCGTACCTAATGATACATTCTGTTAATGTTAATACCTTTGAATTGCAGGGTATCACGCCAAGACAAGCCGGAATTTCAGATAGACGAACACAGGTGAACATCTACAAACAACAAGTGTAATACAAAAACATCGCGTTTATTCTGTCCCCTTTACTATATAATATAATATGTATTTACTTAACGCTGTTTCATCGAAGAAAATTAACTCATCGTCGATGAGCGAGCGAACAGAATCTATCGCGGTCTATCCCGAATGAAAGAATCGACGAGCTCACGAGCCACCGGATTCACGGCACTTGATTCTTTCTAGTAATTAACAATAGAGTTCAATTGTGTATCGTGGATTGCGGTCCTGCCCGCGAACAGGATGAGACTGACGCGCGGCTCGCGGATTTGTTCGCTTATCATCTCGTCGAGCGTGATTGCAACCAGTAACACCGGTCTCTGATAAGGTACATTCTCGCTGCATTGCGAGCCCCGCAGCGATCGAAACCTGGCGTTCTGGCGTTCTTGATCCGTACAGCAGCAAACTCATTTGCTATTTATTTACACGGTAAATATTTTTTTCTTTCTCGTCATGTCTGATTGGTTTTATCGACTTACTTTCTCGCGAAATCTTAGAAAAATGGAAATTCGCCTTCATAAATTACTATCGGTCTAACGCGAGACTTACGTCATCTGCGGTCTGAACCGATTACTTATCGTTATGAATTTTTAATTACATTGTAGACTTGATTTATATCTTCTATGTAACATTTAGTTAGTATCGTTTTAGTTAGTATCGTTTATCGTACAAAATATCTTCGAATTAATTAAAACAGATATATCTGTGCTGTTATCGATTTTCGGACTTGTTTAATTTAACGTATTCATGTTTGATTTCGTCTTTGACTTTATTTCCGCTAATCTCTTACATATATCTTATATAATTTACATGATTGAATGGCAACTAATTGATTTATCCAGCTAACATAACTCAAGTCGTGATAGTTATTAAAAATTAATAAATATATGATGCAATTTATATTATCTATTCTTTTTTTTTTCAAATGGAAAACTATCACCACTTATGAAACATCCGGTATTTTTATTTTATTCATAGCGATGCCACTTTTTTATTGATGCGTTCGTGATGCGTTAGAGTTGTTTAGCCTATTTCGAAAATGAATAAACCGCATACGTTCAATTTCCTTTTATCGCCTTTTCATATTCTTTACAATATATACTCGAAGCTATATACTCGAAGAGAAATAAAATATATCGTAAATTTAATGGCTTTTCTTGTATTTTCAGCGTCATTATGTGCCAAATGTCAGACGTCGGGATCGTTTGAGGATCACTTATCGCAACCTTATGTTCGATATTTCTTATGTTCGATTATATCGATATTTCTGGGAAATATGAATAAATGAGCATATGAGTCGGTTGTCGGACACTGTCCTCATTAACTTGCGAAGGAAAGACCAAGTTATTTGATCGGAATAATCGTTAAATAACTAACGATAAGTGGAGAGTCAAAACAGACTGATTTTATCTTAATTTCAAAAATATAGTTCATTACGGACGAATTTTTATTTGGTCTCTTTAATAAATTTTCCAGTGAACTGAAAGCAAACATATTTGCCATCGACAAATTCAATTAATTTCCTTTTTTTAATGATTTATTGTCAGTGATCGGTAGCACTCGTGCTACACACGCAATTATAAAAATTGCATTTACAGAATGTGTGCACATTACGATGTTGCGATTAAATTCATGGAATAAAAGCGAAGGTATTTCTTGTCTAGACTCTGCAGTTGGAAAATATTGCACTAATCAGTTCTAAAAATAATCTGCGAAGCCGTCGTGTTAGACAAACAGATATTTGCTGTCTCTTCCATAAATGCAAATGATTCATCAATGAAAAAGCAATTCGCTCTTAGGCTATAATCATAAGTCTTAATTTTTCTTCTGTCAATCGCAGACCCTATCTCAATAATATCATACATTAATCATACGTAATGCAACATATATTTTCAGACGGTGTGAATAATTTTTTTACTCTCTCACATTAAGAAGATGATATAGAAAACGATGTAAAAAATATATATTAGATATAGAGATTTTTTATTTCGAGTTCTATCGAGTCTCTAATGTTATTATTTTGCATTTTTATCGTTATACAACGAAAAGATACAAAGGCAAGTATGCAACGGGTACTTTGTACAAATACAAATTTTTCAGTATACAATTAAACAATGTTATAATCAAAGACTTTTCTCTTACGCGTATATCGGGTCTGCGATTAGGCGCGCTAATTACAGCGACATCCGTGTATTATCTAACGCGATTCGAAGGATTTATTTACAGTGTGATTCAGTGTAAATCTATGGAAGATGCGTACGAGAGAAAGAAGGACGTCAACAATTACAATATCCGCTTCTTATTTTCAATTCCCTATCAGTCTCACATATACGCATTCTTAATGAATTTTACATTTCCTCTCGCACGCATCGTTCTAATTTGCATAGTTCGTATAGCTTATTACAAAACGATATAGTTATATACCCATCGTTACATATTGCGAAACTTTCGTCGTGTGATGTTTCATTATAAATCGATTAGATACTCCGGAGTAACTAATCTCATCCGGCGACATGTGTGCGTCGAACTTTATTAAAAAATACAAATCCGTTTAGTATCATTGCGTAGATTTCATTGCGGTGGAAACGTTCACCTAACACACATTAGTCACAAGACCAAATTATATCCGTTATCGTCATTTATTATATCATCATCGCAACCTATTATTATCCTATTATATGGCGCGTAAATCACTTTCTCTTGTCATAATCTCTTCGTCGGTGTTTTCCCATACTAATCATCTGCATCTTTAAATATATGATTAATGTCTAATATAGAAAAAGGATTTGTAGGAAAATGATGGTCCGAAGTTAGCACCGGATTTTCTGGTTTCTCGTACAGCGGATTAGTCGGATCAGATAGAGAGACTCTCGTTTTCAATTGCTACGCAAAAATTAAATATAATAAATAAGTTGTGCATTTATTAATCAACACAAATTTTTCAGTAAAATATAATTTCCGGCAATTGAAAAAAAGATTTATCTCGATAACGAAAAAAATTATTTTTGCAAAAATAATTTCTAAATTAATGAATAAAGAGTTTGATCTATTGCATTATAATCTTGGAAGTAGCACGATTTTTCATTATTAATACTGCTAGTAATGATTATTTTTCCATTTTTATTAACGTAACTGCTCGACTGTGATTGAGAATGAGACAAGAATTAAATGAATATGTATGCTTTTGTTACTGCCAAATAAGACGCATTTCTTATTGAAAAGATAAATATTTCGCCAATAATTATAATTTTGTTTCGTGCTTCTTGTTATATTTCTTTTTGCTATATTCATATTTTCGCAAAATGTAGTATCGCGATAATATTCATTATGAGTAAAAAGAAATCAAAATGCAAGCTTGTGAAATCGGAAGTTCATAAACAAATATATTAAATATATAAAATAAGATGTTTTGGTAATTACTATAAGAAAAACAAATTTGTTTAATTTTAAATATATATATATATATATATATATATATATATATATATATATATATATTATATATATTTTTTTTTTAAAGAACAGAGTATAATTATTCGAAATAAATATATTTGTAAAGTATCGATAATTATAATTTTATATAAAACATGTTGACAGAAATGAAGGCAAAGATTGCATATTGTATAAGAAATTTATCTATATTTATTTGCACGACATACTTCAGTGAAGAATATAAATGCAGTGATAGCAAGTGATTTACAAAGGAAAGAATACTGATAAAATGTGTGGTAGTGACAATTCCAAGATATTTTTATACACAAACTTGTGTACATATAGATAAAATTAGTATCATCTCCTGTCAACAGAATATGCAAGGAAAATTAAATAGCTGATAATTTCGAATATTTAATACGAATATTTAATAGAAACTCTTGTTCTTTTTTTTCATCTTGGTTCTTCAGACATAGAGGATCAGTAAGAAGAATAAGATCAAAACAATGCATTTGAAAGTATATACCATTTAGTTATCCCATTTACATTATACATATCTTCATCTGTATTTTCAGGAAATGCTTCTAAAGATCTCAAATAAGAGAACCTATATAAAAAGATAAACAATTGTAATTGTGTATGTATACATTGAATGCCAAGTCCATCAATATTTGAGTACTGTCTTGGTTGAAGATAATTTTTCTATAACATACAAGTTTCCTAGTGAAGTAAACTTTGTAAACGCAAAACTTCAATGTAACAGATCGAGCGTTCGAGAACGCTGTGTTAGTAAATGTTTTATCTTGCTTAAGCTATAAATGGATAACAAAAAGCATATATATATATATGAATAATCTAAAATAAAAGTATATGCTTAATTTATTGCAGCTTCAACATAGCCCCAAAGTCGGCCGAGAGACTGCCGACAACTTCTACAATCACTTTCTCCGCGTTGTTCGAAAGCTTACCCAATATTTTGATTAAAATATATTATGCTCAAACAAAGTATAGGTAATTACATATCTCTTTCTAATGCGATGTTTTTCTCTTACCTTTCCTTCGCGCATTAATCTTCCAGTTACTTGCTATTTACTTGTCTTAGTGCTATAAAAGATTAGAATTTATGTTAAGGACATACAGCCTATCATTATTCAGATATATCAGTATTCAAACAATTGTTTCGTTGCTGTCTAAAAATATCCTTAACTTTTCATGGAGTTTTCTTTTATCCACTAAAATATCAATATCCTAAAGCCCGATTCTTAGAGATATTTATTAATTACATAATATTGTAATTCATTTAATATATATTTTATACAAAATATCTCTGCATCGTTGCAATCGTTTGACAAAAGCATACAAGTAACTTAATATTACATATGTTTAATAGGTAATTTTACATTACGGGTTGCTTTCTCGTACCGATAACATATTCCCGTCGCATTTGGCAGTAACAAAAGTGTCGGAATAACGTGTAGCACCGATTGTCACTAGATCGATGACACAGTAAGCTTCCCTTATCTGCGTAAAACTAAAACAAACGAGCAGATTGAAATAGGAGACTAATCAAGGTTAGACAATGCATATATCTCCCAATTATTCTATCTTATCAAAAAGTATTTATTTTATTTCAGAATATGATTAACATATTTTTCTTAGTGCAAGAATTTTATGTACACTAAATAACCTACATTTCAAAAGCGAACTTTTTTTGCATTTGTTGTATGCAAAAAGAATTGCTGATATTCAATTGTCAATGATAAATATATTATAAAGAATTTAGTTGTTTAAAATAGATCTTTGTCGAATATGTATATATATATATATATATATTTATATATGTTTAAACAAATATGTAAAATATCGAATGAGTCCTGCCTGGTTATTTATTCCCATGAATCTCATACATTAAATTCAATTGCCAGATAACGAGAAACTCATACAAGCGCGAACTGTGCCAACTGTGACGTGATGCGAGTGTGAGCGTTTAGATGCGATATGTCGTACCGTCCGTTAGAAAACGTTATAAACATGGAAAAACTTACTTAACTTCAAAAAAATAACATGTCGCCATTTATTAACGGTACTTATATCTTTACAAAGAAGATTCTCGCGCACTCTTACAAAAAAATAGAAGGATGATAGCGAGTAAGAAACGCGGTACAGAAAAAACGTTGACGTTCATACTGAGCACTGAAAATACTTTTCTATTCCAATCTTTACACATAGATTGATATTACGAATACCTCTTTTTTTTCTTTCTCTTCTTCTTTCTTCTTCACGTTCGTATCTTTCGTTTACTTGTATATCACGTCGTTTACTCGATAACACATTGATTTCATTATCGTTGTTAGGCATATGGAAATTAAATAATGAGTAGCGTTGCTTGTGGGAGTTTCGGCTGTACGAGGCCAGGGAGAAAACAGGCTCACGAGAAATTATCACTGGCTGGTTCCATTTTCATTTTCTTTTGTGGAGAAGTCACTTGCGAGCGTAAATCTGCGCTGGCAGGTCTCTTCGCTTGCGGATTACTCTTCACGGCGGTGGTTGGATCTGCTAATAATAAAGTGTTTGTTCAAGTGTATCCCTTTAAAAAAGAAAAAAAAAAATTTATTCGAATGAAACAAATTGCGCGACTAACCTTGCAACCACCTGACTTGAGTGGCTGGTCCATATCCTTTGTCGTTTCGTGCGGCTATTCTAAAGATTATGGCCGGTTTTGTAGTCGTATCCACGTGAGCGGCATTAAGGGCACTATTGTTCACCGAACAAGAATTACTCGAACCGCAATAAACTCTAATAAAAGCTAACTGATTTGGATTCGACACAACTGTTTTTGGTTCTCCGTCATTGTTCAACGCGGTACTTCGCACTGCTAAGTAGACGGAATATTCGAGGATAGGGCCGACGTTGCTAGGCGGCGGTTCCCAAGAGATTTGTGCGCCGTCCACGGATTTCGATATCTTTATAGCGCTCGGTGCACCCGGAAATCCCGGAAGACACGTCTTGAATGCCGCTACCTGTAACGAATGCATGATTAAATTCGAATTATTTTTATTTATTATTTTATTATTTATTATATTATTTTTTTCATCTGTCGAAAAAACATTTTCCTATTATAATGTTAATAAATAATGTTGCAAAATATGAAATGTGAGTGTGAATTTTGTTACCTCACTCCAGGCACTTCGTCCACAACTATTCACAGCGGCAACTCTAAACTTGTAGGCAGTTCCGGGTTCTAATGCTATTTTAGCTCTTCCTTTAAAAACATCCATCGTCAAAGATTGCGTTATATCTAACGGTTCATCACCAGGAAGATAATAATGTTGAACTGTAAAACTAGTTCCTTTTATCACACCTACATCATACCACTCTGCCTCTTTCTTCTCTTCCTCGCTCTGCAAAAATATCAGTTAAAACAATATTTGTATTACATTTGAAATAATAAACAAAAAATTAACAAAACATACCTGCTCATTTTTAACTTTTATCGCTGGTTCTGCTGATCCTAAAGCAGCAGTAGCCAGTGTTGTCAAAGCTGTCGAATCATCTCCAGTTTCTGATCTAGCGTCATTGATCTTTTCCTGTTTCTGATTTTCTCTCTTTGAAGCAGAAAGTTCATCTTTCATCTCTATTTTCGTGGAACTATGTACTTTTTCCATTTCCTTTTCAAGAGATGCAGCGACACCGTTAACAGACGATAAAGGTATATCGGTTAATTTGTTTTCTTTCGTCATAGATTCGTCATTTGGTTCCAGTTTCATTTGAATGTTTGGTGTAACAACGGGAGTCATTACATTATCTGTTGAAGTACTATTATCAGTAATCATTGGTTCGTCCACATCATCCGATTTCATAAGAGAACTTTCGGTGGGAAGATCAGCTTCCGAATTTGCGATTTCATCTTTTATTTTGTCATCTTTCTGAATATCGCTTTGAGGATGCAACGCGTCCGTATCTTCGATAGGTACATTTTCAAATTCTGGTGATTCATTTTCAGAAAGCTCTTTTTTTATATTTTTCACTTGATTGTTTTCATCTTGCTTGATAATTGCATCGATTTCCATTGCTGGGTTTGTATCGTTCACTAGAGATGTCTGTTCGGATGAAGACTCCGTGAGTGATTGTACTAAAGGCAACTCAGATTTTGTTACTTTAACTTCATCAACTATTGGTTTAGAATCATTGATCTCCTTCTCGTTCGACAATTCTACATCATTGATATCAGTTTGTAATGGTGCATCATGATTGGGGGGATTATCAACAGCATCTTCAATTTTGAGAATTTGATTGGTAGAAGTGGTAGTCGATTCAGAAGGATCTGTGGTCGCTGCTGTTGTTGCTGCTTCTTCTTCTTCTTCTTCTTTATTTGCAGCAACATCCTCTTTTATAGTTGATTCTTCTGTTTGAACATTTTCTGTCACATTTTGTTCTGTTACTGCTGTCGACTCGTCGACGCCGGCTGACTCAGGCGCATTTTCCGATGCAGGCTCCTCATCAACATCCATTTTTTCTTCATCCTCCAATAAGAGGTCATCTATTGGTCCATCTACTTGTGGAAGTATAAAAGTGGTTCCGTCACCATCAACTTGCATTGATTCGTCCGCACCCATTTGAGAAACTAGAGCAGCTGCCGTAGTCGCTTCATTGCCGTTACAACTATCCTCTATTTTATCGTCGCTCGTAGCACCATCATCCGCTACCATGAATGATAAGTTACCAGACGGTTCCTGAACTGGATCTATCAGACCTGCTTCTGCTGCTAATGCGGCTAACGCTGCATCAGTAGTAGCCGGGCCGTCAGACGTAGATGCTAAAATATTATTTTACCATATATTTTAAAGGTACAACATTACAAAAGATAAGTATTTTATATTGGAATTTAACTCCACCTAAGGAAGCTGAAGGTTGTTTCTGTGGAGAAACAAAAAGCATTTTACTGGTATCTATCGAATCTGATGTGCTCGAAGTAGTTACTATGGAACTGCTACTTGTCGGCAAAAGCGTCACTGTCTTCGCACTTATACCCGCAGGCATTTGCAGAGTCACTGGCTTGCCAGACACTGTTACGGCTTCCTACAATTTGTTAAATAAATATTAATGTTTATAAGAAATTTTTATAGTAAATAGTATATTAATAATTTTTAATTACACACATATCTTGTAATCATATATTTAAAAAAAAAAATATATATATATAATCATATACTTACAGGTGTTTTTTGTATCTGCGGCACAACAAGTTGATTCTTACTGGGATTGAAGATAGTTTGCGCACCGCTCTTAGCAATAGTCACAGTCTTTGCTACGCCGCCTTGTCCTGGAACTGTGATGGTTAAAGGTTTGCCAGCAGTTCCTCCTCCCATTGCACCAGAAGAAACAACAATCATTTTGACACCCTGCTGATTCGTAACATGATTTGTAGCTGACAAGGGCAAAACGTTTACAGGAGTAGCTACGGATGTAGCTCCTTGTCCTGCACCAGCTTGTGATGTTGTCACAGCTTGTACAGCTCTTAAACCAGAACCTGAAGTGACAACGATAAACTGATTGGTTCGTCCAACTAATCCACTGTTTCCTGTTGGTTTGGTAATCATTATAGTTTGTTTGCCCGTTATGTTCTGTCCCTTACTCATCGCTACAATGTTGGACGTCTTCATAGTCGTGAGGATCTTCGATCCAGTCACCGTATTGGGATTTACCAATCGTAGTATTGTCGGTCCCTGATTTAGAGGTTTTGCGCCAGTTGCCTGAACAGTTTTGCCAGGGATAAGGCTTACTTTAGGTACTGTAGCCACCATGCCTTGTCCGGTTTTCAGGAGATGTACGATTTGTGGCTGACCAGATATATTTTGGCCAGGTTTTTGCAGTATGATCTGCTTGCTCTGTTGCGGCGAGGTAGTACGTAGTACTGTGGCTCCGGGTGCGGCAAAGCGTATCTGCTGACCTGGCTGAACGTTTTTCATCCTGATAGTGTTGGCTGTAGTTGCAGTCGCAACCGCGGCTTGTGGCACAATCGGAACATTGTTCATAGTAATCTTTGGGGTGGCTGCCGCTGCTGCAGCCAGAGCGGCGATTCCAGACATAGCAGCAGATGTTTGACCAGCCGCAGTTGTCACAGTCGCAGTTGTTTGCTGTTGCTCAGTGGTGGCCACTGCTACTGCTGCCGTTGCCACTGCCGCCGTGGAGGTGACCAGAGGAGATCGGATACGTATAACGTTGCCAGTTGCGACTCTCGGAGTCATAGGACTTGCTGGTTTTTGTACAGCTTGTACTGGTTTCTGTACGGGACTTGCACTTTGAACTCGTAATGGATTTGTCACTGCTGTTGCCACTGCTGTTGCTACGGATGTTCTGGCAGCAGCGGCAACAGGTGGTGCAGTCGAAGGAAGAGCAGCAACAGTGGTGACAGGCGGAGATGTTACGGGTATGGTCGCGGGAGTAGCCGCCATCGCTGGGGTTGTCACCGCCACAGGAGTGCTGACGATAGGCGCAGTCGGTGTCGGTGTGCTCACCGATGGGAAGGTACCAGTTGCTGCTACCGGTGGCATATCATATTTTTGTATTTGAAGAATATAATATTGCGCGGACGGGCTTGCTGTCCAGCTGACTTCCAACGTTTGCGTGGAAGCCCTAACTAACTGAACTCTGGAAGGTGCCGCCGGTTTACTGACCTCAAGATACCATAAATCTTTGCAACAAACCTAAAGATAGAGAAAGGATGTCAATACAGTGATATTTCATCGAATCGAAAATTGTATTATTATAATTGGTTATAATTCTAACTTGATTATTCCAAGCTTTACGATAGCCATCTCTACCGGACCATACATAAAGCCTACTGTGTACGCCAACCGCGCAATGACCAGCACGAGCACGAGGAACATTCTCTTCTAAGGAATCGACAGTCAATTGCTCCCAAGTGAGAGTTTCTAAAACAATTTTTTATTTAAATAATATATAATCTTTCTTGAAAAATAATTCATTTGGATTTAACAAATTGATTATTAAAATTATATTATTATGATCATATATCCATATTAAAATAGTTTTACTTATCAATCATTTAACAATTTTAAACTCAAATATTTTTCATGCATTAAAAATTGTCTATCATTTAATTATATTAATTAGATTTAATATTTGTCGCAAACAAATTATTATACATTTAATAAAATCTTATATTATTTAAATAATTTCAGAAGTATAAAAATTATTTAGATCAACATATTATTAACATAAAGAAAAAAATCATGAAATATAACTTACCCAAGTTCAAGCATGCTAGCGTACTTGTACACTTCCATTCTTTTTCGTGTGTCGCGACTTTAACATCATCAACGACCAATGGCACCCATCCACCAAATACATACATTCGATGACCAATTAAAGTGGCAGTATGAAGCGATCGTGGTAGAGGAGTAGGTCCATGAACCACTGGCTTATTCCAAGTCATTGAATCAACATCAAGAAACCATAAATCACCTAGACGACAGCCGCTCATGCCACCATAAATCACCAAGCAGGACTTGCCTGTGGTACGATCAGTATATGCCACTCCAGTATGGGATTCTCTAGGAGGTGGCGCATGTCCGTGTGTTTGTGGTACGTCCCAGGCTGTTTGACCATTAGGGAGGAGCTCAAGTGTATACAGATCATTCAGATATCTCGGTATATTATTTTTTGGATCATCACTATCATTCGCCAGACCTCCAAAAAGGAAGACCCTGTTACCAATGAGGGTAAAACTATGCCCCAATCGTGGGCATGGTGGTGGCTCATGTTTAGGCGGCTTTGGTTTCAAGCGCTTCCATTCCCATCGACTCGCTTGCAATTCATACAGCTCATTAGAATATTTGCCATATTCTACCATTCCACCAAAGACCAAAATACGAGTGCCATCGACAACAAATCCATATGCTGCACAACCTGGCGGAATATCTCCCTTCGTAGATGGTACGAACCATTGATTTGTTGCTGTAAAAATATACTAATATTAATAAACATAAAAATAAATTTTTGAAACAATTTTAATTAAAAAAAATTTTAATTTTAATATTTTAAATCAAATCAAACTATATGCATATTAATTTTTAATACTTTTAATTTTAAATACCATAAGATTTGTTCTTTCCAATTGCGCTAATTGAACAGCTTTTCTCGTTTTCTTTCCAAAACTTAAAATATAAGTTTTACATATTTCTTTATTTTTAAATGTAAAAAGTGTAACGTAAGTTACGAAGAACATCTAAAAAGTCTGTTTTCAATACTTTGTGTTGAAAAGCGGAAAAGATATTTCTTCACGACGGAGGAAAAAGGAGGAAAAAGGAGGAAAAAGGAGGAAAAATGAGGAAAAGTACATATAGTGTAGCTTTAAGGAACAGACAATATGCATTCTGGCTGTTACCATGGCGAGCTCGTGCGCGACAAACATTTCGAAATCAGACTTGAAAGCGCGCAGAGTAACGCGCAGGCGTACAGCATTCGGGCAATATAGCGCGAGAGAGAAGGAACAAATGCATGGAACGCGTTGAACAGCGGGCGACGGAAGGAGGGCAGAGAGAAGGACCGAGAACGCGAAAGGAAAAAGAAGAAAAGAAAGGCGGAGAAGCGCGAACGACGGGAATGACGGGAAACGCAGCGCGTTGCATCGCTACAATGGCAAGAGGGAGGGGGAAAGGACGATGGTGAAGAAGGGCGAGGGACGGGGACGTTGGAGACAGCAATGGCCGCTCCCGCGCGTATAAACATATAGAATGACAGACCATGACTATTTTGCGGATTCGTCGAGATCGAACGCTCGTTCCACGAACGCGAGAATGCTCGCTTGACTCGGCTTGACGGCGAACGCCGGATTTGGTCGTCCACCGTGTCGTTCGGAACGTGGAATCGAGGCGTTCGACCGCGGATCCGGCCGGTCACCGTCTTGTCAACGTATGCCGCCATATTGGTTCGCGGGAATTGCAAGATACGGCGCGGTGCGGCGCAACGAAAGGGACGCACGGCGGCGTAAGCATGAGTACACTTGGCGTATATTTTCCTTACCTGTGTTGTATACATGCAACTCGTCGACGATGCCCTCGTTCCCACCGCCGAAAACGACCATGAGATCCTTAATAGCGACCGCTCGGTGGCCATGCCTGGGTCGCGGCTGGGGCCCGGTCGGATTTGCGATCCGCTTCCACTTTAGCATGGGTGCCGCCATGATGACCGTCGATCACATCATTTTTTCATACCGCGCGATCGTACAACACCACCAGCACCACCACCGTCGCTTTCGTTGTCGTTGATGTTTATATCGTCGCTATCGCTAACGGTTTTTAGAACGCGACGCTCGGCGGACCTATAGATGGGCGTCTCTTTTTATCACAGAAATTACGGTCCGTGTTCGTTCGTTCCGACAGCCGTTGCCGATGGGAATCGACAAGCGACGTAAATACACAAAAGTCCACTCGCACTGACGTAAAATCTGCTCTCTCGGCTCACTCTTGGATGGCGTGCCGCTCTCCGTAGCGACTCGATTCTAACCTCTTTGGAAGCGCCGTGAAACGGCGCGAGCTCCTCCCGCGCGTACTCGGATTTATACTCGTACCGTGTCGCGACGTCTCTACATCCGGCGATCGGCAACGACGAGGCCGTTCTCGGTCGCTCGTTCACGCGCGCGCGCGTCTTCCGCACTTCCGATTTGTAACAAAAACTGCGGCTCAGGAACGAACTTCGGGAGGGGGGCCACCGCGACTCGCCGTTTGCGAGAACGATGTGTCCTAGCGGCGCGCAACACGTACACACGTACGGCGAGGCGACGCGCACCGTGTGTGTGCCTGTGCGCGCGGACGCGTGTACATCCGTATTTACGTGTGCGCGGTGTTTACGGCCGCCGATAATGCGAAATGCTAGAGCGGCGACTCAGCGACGCGCCGCGATCCGGGCGGATACGCGGTCGCCGTCGTCGCGACGCAACCCGCTCATAATCACAATCGAGCTCGCGGATTCGAGAATTTTCGAGATTAATCGGCGGCGCCGTCGACGGCCGAAGGCGCCTCGTGCCTGAATGCGCACGCGCGTCTCTCTCGGTCCCTCTCGGCCGTCTCGTTACCCGCCGTAGCCGTTGTTGCCGTACCCTCTCGCGGTGAAACCTGCGTCAAAACGAACGAAAAACGGCGCGGCAAGATATCACTGCGGCACGATCGAGCAGCGACGGCCGAAACGATGCGTACCCACGATCCGATGCTCCTGACGATCGAAACACAACGATCAGCTACCGGCAGCGAACGATTCCGTAGTACTTATTGGGGAAACGGCCGAAATAGTCGGTAGTTTGATGGCGCGCACCAGTGGCCTTCGCGAACCTCATCCACCATTGCCCATAACGCGTCTGTAACGGGTGGTAACAAGCGCGTTGCCAACTGACGTCTTTCTGCAGGGAAAAGCAACGCTCGAACGACCAATCGACTCGATTTTCGAATCTTTCTTTTTGGAAAGATCGATTTTCTTCCGGACTTTCTTTCGATTAATCCAAACAAGATAGAAAGTCACTATTGATTTGTCACTAATGTAAAATAGAGGAATCGACCAATCACATGTCTAGAAATTACATGTGAATTGTAATCGAAATAAATTGTCCAAAAAATTATCCCTGCTGTTTCTTATCCGAAAGATGATAAACAATGAGAATGTTTTGTCTTGCTTTTTTCTTATAATTTTTATAAATGATATTAGAGATAGATGATGAGTAAGGAAGCATCAAGGTAATTAAATAGAATAATTATGCTTAAAAATATTAATTATACATATTTGACATAAATAGGATACATTGCTAAATTTTGAATTTTGCATATATATAGATCAAGGAAATTATCATTACATGATAGAAATCGATAAGATTTTATTTGTAAACATTGTACTTTTTATATAAATGCCGTCTCTATTTTCTTATAAATCATCTCAATTCGAGATTCACCATTTCTGACACGCATAAATTTTATATTTTTAATATGTAAAAAACAAAATTTTTTAGATTAATACTGTAAATTAAAATGGAAATGATAGAAATGCATAAAAAATTGTCACATTCAAGAGAATAATATTCGTTTAAAATATGTTCAGAATCTACACATTCATCTACACATTTTCAGGCTATCCTGTAGAGTGATAAAATATAACTACTTTTGTTAAAGCTAGAAATATTTTTTGCTTCTCTTTAATTCAAAATTATTTTAATTATTAAAGTTATATATTTTATCTTAAAATTATATTGCGCTTAAAATGAATATCCTTTCAATTCTTCCTAGAGATTGAAAATTTTAAAAATCGAATAATATAAATAAAATATTAATGTTCTTTGCCTATCAAAGCAACTTCACATATTTTGCAAACTGTATCCTTAAATTGTGGATTATAACTAGCACCACATAAGGGACACTTCACTTCCGGTTTTCCTTTGTAAATAGGTGTGAACGTGTTGGCACATAATGAGAATGGATTGTGCTCATCATACATTAATTTATGCTCGTCAACAGGATTCTTGTCACAGGACTGAAAAAGAATAAATCATATATTTTTCATTTATAGGCATTAATTTAAATATTAATTTATGAGAAAAATGAAAATACCTGTAATAGAACCCGAATTTTTTGTGCAAGTTCAGGATTTGGTCCGAGTTCCAGTAATCTTCTGGCGAATGATGCGGCAGTTTTGTAATTCTTTAATTTGTAAAACAAATTAACAGCTACTTGAAGAGTTAAAATCTGATGTACAGGTTGCAAATTACAATGCGTAAAATATGCTGCCATTTCGCAAATTCTCTTCTGCTCTGCTAATGTGGCTCTCGGTAAACTTTTACGTTCAGTTTCCATCTTCAAACCCAAAATATATTCGCGACAAATTTGAATCAGTTGTTGAGCTTCCGCAATGTCTTGCTTAGTATCGACAACAAGTAATGGCACACTTAGCAAGATATTTTGTAATTTTTCTATCGCTTTGGCAAATTTGCCATTGGTTGTTAACTGATAGCACACTTGAAGACGCTGGACTAATTCGGAGAGGTGCAATCCCACGGCAGGCAATCCGGTCTTCGATGTTGTATCCTTCCAATTAGTATCCTTCCAGTTTCTTTGAGGATATCCATATAACGATGGTATATTAGGTAGGCATGTGTAGGATGTTCTGGAACGTGCGTACGTATTTAAAAACAAGGATTGATAAGGCCCAAATTCTACCACTCCGAGCTGATTATGCAATAATCTGAAAGCAGATTCGAAAGATCCGGCCAGTATATGATCGACTACTAATTTAGAATTGTTAACCCAATGCTGTGGTGGCGAAACTCCTTTAGTAGGTAGACATTCATAGTTATTGCCTTCGTCGGAAACCGCAGCAGCTTCAAGTTCCGGAGGAAGTTCAACGTCCTCGACATCCCAACCAGGATTCTCTTCACCTTCGGGTACGATTTCTGCGTCCACACCTTCTTCGTCATCTATACCGAGTTCTTCGTCGTTGCCCCATCCTTCAGGTGTTGCTTCACCGTCGTCTTCCAGAGCAAGAGCAGCGGCCACTTGAGTTCTGCTACGAGACATCATCGCGCCTTCGAAGAAGCCTTTAGAAACAGTCAGCAGTGGCCAATTGTTCTCAGCTTGCTGAATAGGTACGGGTGGACAGAGATATGTGGCACCTTTTTCCAGTGCAGAAAGTTCCTCGCTCATCGATTCATACTCACGGTCGTCATCTTCATTTGAAATTCCATGGATTTTCTCGGTAACGTATGCCAATGATGCTTGTCCAGAGTTCTATAAAGAAAAATTTAATTTTTATGTAATAATAATAATTTAGGAATGAAGGCTTTTATTTATTCTCAATATATATAAAATTATTTATTAATAGAGATAATATACCCGCAAAATCTTAGCCCGTTCGTAAATGTCTCCAAGCAATAAGCTTCCTTGATATTGTCCAGATACATCCTTCCGAATTTCCGCGATTTTTATCATTTTACGTAGCTTCTCCAAGTTGCCAGTTATCAAATAGAGGAAAGCCAGTTTCTCAAAGTTTTTTGTTCTTTGATAACACATTTCCACGACTTGATGATTACCTTGCAGCAAAGCAGTTTGCGCTAAACTCTCCCAACATGATTTCTGATCGAGCGATCTTGCCGCTTCTAATGCAACTTCGATATTACCACATTCAAGCGCAAGACCAAATCTGGTTTTTTCATCTTTTACAAAGTGAAGTGCTACTTCCGGATATCCCTTCTGTTGCAAGTACGCTATAATTGATTGCCCAACAAGATTCGCTGTGCGAACCATGTGTAAAACTTCCTCGTATTTCCTGTTAATCAATGCCAGCTTGAATTTGTATTCTGTCGGATCTATACGAAGGATCCTTGGTCTGCATTCTCGATCTAAGCAATAAACTTGATTGCCCTTTACTCTTGTAACATATATCGGTAAATCTAGTGTACGGATGATACCATGATCACCATTGCTGATTGCATATTTAATGTGATTACTGGTTGTATAAATAAATACACCGGAATCATCCCAAGCACCAGATTTCACTCTGGTATTTTCATGCACGCAACAAAGAGATTCTAATCGACGATTGCAAATATTGACAGTATGTTTGGCCAGAAGAGCAACATGAGACATATCGCTGGACCACACAACATATCTACATTTTGTAATTTTTACTTCTGCTAAAGTTCTCTTTTGTTGTACATCAAACAGCGTTACTTGTTCTGGATCGCGCAAAAGTAACATGCCGGTACCGGCATAAAATATCTCGTCACAATTTGGGATTTGCACTTTTTTCGTGACTTCGTTCTTTAAATTTTTAATGACTAACTGAAAAAGAAAATATTCATTATTAAATTGTGTGCAAATTATAAAAATATAATAAAAATATGTCAAGTATCAGAAATTTTAACCTAATTTAAACTAATTTAAGTAAATGAATTAATAAATTCTAAAAATTCTGAAGTTTATGTAATTATTGTATAAAATATGTTAATTTACCGAATATGATCTATCCAATACAGCAAACCGATTCCTGGCAACCCAAATAGCGGTAACGCCAGATGCCCGTTTTGTATCAGCATCCGTGCTCGAATCTCCCTCGCGCGGTATCATGTACAAATCATAAGTACTATTCTCGATATTCGAAGGTGGTCTTGTGCATATTAAAACGCTATTTTCCGCCTGATTATATGACATGCTATATGGCGGTGTTTTTCCTCCGCCGCGTATTTGCATCACTGATGTATCTTTTGACGTAGTAAAGTCCAGTTTTCGAAGGAAACGGTCCTTCACATAATACAGGAGATTTCCATAAACTGCATACGCGGGACGTTCTCTCTCGAGTTTAAAAATAATCATTCCAGAATCGTGACCAGCCGCAAAAAGATTTAATGTCGGATGCGCGGCGAGAACCCAAAATCTTTCGTGTTCCCTTCTGAATGTGTGCAAGCATGTGCGTTTTGTCATGTCCCAGACTCTGATACTTTTGTCTTCCGAATTGGAAAGAATAAGATCTTGTCTAGGATGAAACAGCACGCAGGACACATTGTTGTAATGACCGCGACATGTATCTACTTCCCAAGCCTTGGCATCATTCATCCGCCACATTTTAATTTGTCGATCATCGGCTCCGGAGACAATGAGAGGTAACGTTCCGTGAAAGCATGCCCAGTTTACGCCTCTGTCATGACCTTCAAGAACATATTTCACTACTGCATCAGCCTGACCGAATAAATCGGTCGCTCCCGGATTTTTCAAATGATCCTCGAGACCTCCCGGACCTGGCGCCACGTTTTTCTTGCGCAATCCTGCAATTGCATTCGCCAAGTTATTAAGTAACCATCCATTTTTCAATAACTACACAGTTTTTCCCTTGGATTTTTATATATAAAAGAAAAAATATAAATTATATTTAAATTTTCTAATAATTTTTTTATGAAATATAAAACTTGAAAATTTTAAATATTCATTTTCTGATAAGATTTGTAATTTTCAGTATCAATATGGAAGAAATAATTTCTACACCAACCCGAAATATCCCAAACGCGGACCGTTTGATCAAGCGAAGCTGACACGATGATATCCTCTGTAGGATGAAATTGTGCACACATTACATAATGATTGTGGCCAGTCATTACACAAATGCAAGTGCGGCTTTGCCAGTTCCAGATTCGGATAGTCTGATCGTCTGAAGCACTAAGGATCCAAGGATACTCTTGATGGAACATAGTAGTCCTGATATAATCTAGATGCCCCAGTAAGGTAAAGATACATCTTCGTTGTTTGTAATTCCAAATTTTGATCTTATAATCGTCGCCGCCCGAAACAAATAATGGCTGCTGATTGTGGAAACATATGCCTCGAACAGGTCCATCGTGTTCGTCAAATTTGTCGAGCAAGGTACACATACGGTAATCCCATAATTGAATAACGCCATTATGTAAACTGTAATTTATTTATAAATACAAAAGATTTATATATAATGTTATTTTCACTGATTCAATTTTTAACATTTATACACAAAGAAAACGATAGATATTTTCTAAAAACTAAGTATGAGAAATAAATGGAAAGATTTTTTAAACACATTTATTATATTTTTTTTTTCTTTAATTTTCGTAATGTAAATTTTAATATTATCGATATAATTCTTATTTCTTTAGTATTATAATTCCTATAATTTTATATATATATATATATATATATGTGTATATGCAAATGCATTTTATTCTACAAATGTATGGTACAAATTATGGAATTGGTTCATACGTTTATTATTTTTTTCAATTGCTATGAACCATACGAGGATCTTTATGCTCTAAATTGCGAAAATCGATGGTTTGCATGATTTTTTTTCGTCGGGGCGTACAATTACGAAATAAAGTGTAAATATAAAGGTCATTCGGAAACTGGATTTCGGGCCTACGCCTCTATATAGGGTGTCTCAATAATATAACGAAAACAATACGCATAAAAAATGAAGATTATTACGTTTTTAGAGATTAATGCAAATTTCATTATTTTTAAATAGATTTAAAGATGTTTCCTAATTATCAATTATAGAGTTAATAATTATAATTGATAAAATTTAATAAATTCTTGTAAATCCGCTGATATTTGGTTACCTTATATATCTTATTTGTATTTTCTTAGAAGATAGGTATGATACATTAATTTAAATTTAAATACCATAATCATTTTTTATTCGTTCTATCTTTTTAATATATGCATAAATATTAAACACATCTATTGTGACAAGACATT
This sequence comes from Pogonomyrmex barbatus, assembly GCF_055798465.1. Classification (NCBI taxonomy): domain Eukaryota; kingdom Metazoa; phylum Arthropoda; class Insecta; order Hymenoptera; family Formicidae; genus Pogonomyrmex; species Pogonomyrmex barbatus. The sequence goes on from NW_028297138.1 coordinate 12,715,271, forward strand.
CCTTCATAAATTCATATCTAATAAAAAGATCAGAGATGATTGCCTAATTTGTCATTCCGCCTTAAACTGCTTTTCAGAATAAATTATTATATCCTGGTTATACTCATTATTTCCATTATTTATTTCACATAAATAATAAAGCTATATATTACAATATTATAATAAGTATAACAAATATGATGCAATTTTGAAACAAAAATGTTATTTTTTATTATATAGTTACAAGTTTTATCATTATTAATTCAAATCATTTTAGAGCAAATATTGTTATTATGCTATTTGTTATCATTATTAAGAAATAGATATGGGTTGCATAGTAAATTTATATACTATCATTTTATATGTAATTAAATTTTCTTTTTAAAATTGCATCAAGGGAAATTCATTAGGGAAATAATAATTTATTTTTTTAATCTAAATAGTAATAGTTAGCAGAAAGAATTAAAATACATGTTATTTATCAAAATGTAATAAAGTTATCTAAAATTCTATCTACATGCACTATATAATTTTGATGAATCCAATGATGACAGATTGAGAGACAGATCTCACATATCCCCTCGAGACATTTTCGAAAGCAGGTCAGAAACAAAGGTGTACCCACGAAAGTGGTGGGGGCATTAAATGCATGTTGGATACCGTGTATATAGAGATCACATTATTACGTATCTTGGTAGTTCACTCCTCAATTTCAATAAGTTCACATCCCTTTGTCAATTGACTGACAATGGAGTTTCTTCAATTTTTTACTGTTGCTATTGTAAGTATTTGCATTTCGATGAAAAATTTATACATGTTTATCTTGTAATAAATTTGAAACTTGTGTGTATATATAATTTATTATGAATCTCAATATGATATTTAACTTTAATAAATAATTAATAATATTCCTATAATATTTAATTAATAATATTTCTAACTTCCTATTAAAATAAAATAGAATTTTTTTTATTTTTTCAGCTTTTGTTAAGTATAACATCAGTGAAAACATATTCTATTCCATATGAAACCATTCAGCAAGCGTTTTCCAGTAGCCCAAAATTAATATACACATCTGAATCTAATCCTGCTTTTAGTGGATATTCATATACAACACAGAATTTTAATGGTGGTGAAAGTAATGTTATTTTTACAACTGGTGCTGATTCTGTGAGTAGATTGAAGGATGAAATAAACTCGATGAAAATGTCAGAAAAATATTCACAAAAAGATATAATGAATGAAAAAGAAAAAAATATGATATCTTCAGAACAATCTAAATCTATAGAAAACGAAATAAGCAAGAATAAGCAAGATATTGAAATTCTTAATGAAGAAAAAAAATCTTCAAAAAATCCTGAAGCAAGTAATCTTATTGAAGATCAGACAAAGCCTCAGCGAATCTCTTTTGTGGATGTATCATATCCTGTACTTAGAGAAAATTTATTAAACTTAAACTTTCCAGTATTTTCAAGATACCAGATACTGTCAAATATAATACAAGGCCAATATAATCCCTATGCTCACTTAGAACTACCTTTACATAATTTTGGTTTTTATAATCCCACTGCGCCCTTGTTTTACCAAGCAGCAGCAATCGCAATTCCCGATAATAATTTCAAGGTAGCATCAGCAGCTGTTGAAAATGTTAAAACTTCTATAGAACCTAACATCACTGAAAGTTCACAAACAAATGCTACTAGCTCGGAATCTAATTTAATAAAATCTAACATAAAATCGAGATTCAATTTAGAATCAACAGCAAATGTTGAAAAAATGAAGCAGTCAGATGCTTCCATGAACAAATTGGAATCGATGATTATATCTGAAAACACTGAAAAAGAAATTACAAGTAGCAAATCTGTAGTAACATCTCAGTCTTCTATTGAGCAGTCTACAAATAACAAAGAAAATAACATTGAATTTTCAAGTACAGAAACAAGTTCCTTGACAGAAAAATCAAGTACTGCAACTGAGAAATGTACAAAATGTATGGAACATCCCAATTGAAATATAAATCTATATATATTACATTCTATCTTTTGTATTACATTAATAATAATAAAAGAACTTTAATAAAATGTGACAAAATCTATTGCAATTGTAAATACTGTTTGGCTTACATTACAAAATAAATTTTTTATAGTTACTACGTAAAATTTTTTTTGCTTACAATAAAACTAATTTATGAACTTATAATAAGTTTCTTCATTATACAATTATTAGTATCTGTATTTAAATTATTAATAAAAACACTGTGTATTAAATCACAGGTTATGTCTATTGATGTTCAAATAAATAAAAATGTTTGAAGATATTAAGTCATTTTTTAAAGTAATAAAGATAATTCAGATAAAAATCTTTATCTTTATAATCAGATAAAAATTTCGTTAATAAAATGTCATATGTGATCAACAAGTTTAAGTAAAGAATGTTCATTACCTTGCAAGTACCCAGGGACGTTTTGGATGGAAGGACAAGCCCTTCACTCGAGCAGACTTCGTTTCGAACTTCGTCAACATCTTGTTTTAAATAATTATCCAAAACACGATGCAATCAATTAAACATCGCCCTCTCGAGATTCTTTAAACTTTTTGACACAGAGAGAGACACGTCACTACATAACCACGAATTATAACATTACTGATACGAAATATAGATGTGCTTCGTTATTTTTCACAATTTCATCTAGTAACATTTTAATTAAAAAATTAATTCCCTATAAATGTTGGTGTATCATCCAATGTTCTTGATTGGTTGTTCAATATTTCCGTTGCCATGTTGGAATCACACCAAAGAATTTGAAACACATCGACGAGTTGCACGCGGTATATCCTGATTGGCTGGATTTATGGAAGACACGTTTTGTCGTCTGGTCTGCCTAACCTTGGACGTCGATCTATCAAACATTTTGAATGAAACTATTTGGAGTAATTATGATTTAATCTGAGATAGGCTAAACGTCCGGGAGTTGTTTGCTTTTTACTCTCCGAGAATAAAACAGATATTCTTTTTCGTTCTTCCTTTTTATAATTTTTATATAACTATATTGTAATCGCGGCGATAACCGGTGCGGTATAATGCGAGTGCTGACCAGCTTTGTTTTTCTTAGCATTTTTATAATCATATTGACTTGCATGAGCGGTGTCCGATGCAAGAAAGAAAAGCCGGGTGAGGAGGAAGTCAAATCTCAGAAATTTCCGCCTTGCGCAGCGTGCAAGATATTTACCAATAGTTTCAAAAAGGTAAACAATTATTTTCTTTTTCTTTATTTTTATAGTTTAATAAATTATACATTAAAATCATTAGTCAAATTAGTATTAAAATTATTAAAATATTTATTCTACAATTATATTAGAATTTTAAATCACTGAAATCAAAATTTTAATTATTTTAAAGGGTTTAGAAAAGACTAGTCGTGGAAAGTTTGAAGGTGGAGATAGTGCTTGGGAAGAGGACAAATTAGGCTCATATTCAAGAAGTGAAATACGATTGATTGAGATACAAGAGAACTTGTGTAAAGATGTTGAACGTGGTGAAACACAATGTCATTCATTAGCTGAAGAGTTAGAGAATCAAATAGAAGAATGGTGGTTTAAATATCAAGATATACATCCAGATATATATGATTATATTTGTATCAAAAAGACAGAACGTTGTTGCCCAAAAGATCATTATGGTCCAAACTGTACACAGTGTCCAGGATATCCAGATAAAATCTGCAATAATAATGGCAAATGTAAAGGAGCTGGCACAAGAAAAGGAAATGGTGGTTGCTTCTGTGACAAAGGATATGTTGGAAACATTTGTTCAGAATGTGCTCCAGGATATTATGAATCTTATAAAGATGAAAAGACTTTATTATGTTCTGTATGTCATGCAGCATGTGATGGTCCTTGTAAAGGAGCTGGCCCAAAGGATTGTGAGAAATGTGCTACTGGATGGTATATGGTTGAAGACAAAGGTTGCTTTGATATTGATGAATGTTTAAGAAGTGACAATACTTGTCCCGATAATCAATTCTGCATTAATAAAGAAGGAAGTTATGCTTGTTTGGGTATATATGCTATTTATTTTTAATATATAATGAATTTTAATATATTTTATTTTTAATATTAAATATAGCAATATTATATTTTAAAAAATTGGAATTATTCCAGCTTGTGACAAAGCTTGTAATGGCTGTACTGGTGATGGTCCAGACATGTGTGTCAAATGTGCTGATGGTTACTATAAAAAAGATAATTTGTGCATAAGTAAATACAAATAATAATACAATGTAACAAATATTAATTTATATAATTTGTTATAAATATATATATATTTTTTTTTTGCAGATTCAGACCTTCTTGGCCGTAAAAAACAAGAAAATTTGGCGCGATATTTAACATATTTTGGGCTCTGTGTGGCAACATGTATTATTTTGCAACGTAACGTTTATGCAGCAAGCATTATCGGATTGTTAGTTGCAATATATATATCTGTCTCAGAGTACATGATCGCACATAGCAATGTTCAAGATACAACGGCAAACATGGATATTTTAGGACCAGCTTAAATAGGAACAATTTAAAGAACTTTATAATATGTTATACTAGAATCAGGAATCATTATCCATTTGTAAAATAGATCATGTAAAATTAATATATATTTAATGTCATCATTAATTGATGTATTATGAAAAAGATAAAATGATTTATGAATAATATCTTTTTGCTATAGTTTTAAAAAACTGATATATATTTGCAATTTTATTATGTATATACATGTCTATTTTTCTGATGTATTTGCTTTATAATTATGTATAATCTTTATTTAAATATCAAAATATTTCACAATCTTTTATGTAAAATTATTAATGTCTATATTTTGCTGAATATATCTTTATTATTACATATATGTTATTACATTATTGTAAATATAATATCTCAATATAAAAGTGAAATAATAAGAAAGATAAATATTGCACATTAAAAATAAGTTATTAATATTAAATTTACAAAATATAAAAAAAAATATTATTTATATATTATATATAGAAATTTTTGTATCTACAGAATATTTAAATACCTTTTTTTATAATATATCTATATATGGATTCTATGAAATATGCTATAATATAATAACATTGACTTTAACAAAGAAAATAAAAATATCGATATTTGGCGATATTTATGTAAAATATAAGTTTCTACATATTTAAATTTTTTTATTCTATTTCACTTAATTACTATATACATATAATAGAATTATGCTAATTAATGCCAATGATAAAATCTTCACGAACAAAAATTTGTGTTCATATTGAAAAAGGTACGATATTATGCAGTTAATATATATTTGATATCTTTATTTCTAATTTATGTCACTACATTATATATATTTGATATATAAAAAATTCAATATAACAAATATATTACTTGGTTAAAGTTTTGTGCTTTGTGTGTGTGTGTGTGTGTGTGTGTGTGTGTGTGTGTGTGTGTGTGTGTGTGTGTGTGTACATATAAAATATGTAATAAAATAATAATAAAATTGTATATATATATATATATATATATACATATATACAATTTTATTATTATTTTATTATATATACATTAATATTATAGAATATTTATAGTATTATAGAAATATTAAAAAAATATTTAGTTTTATTTAATTATCAGTATTATCAATATTATTAGCAAATTATAATTAATCTTGAATATAAAGCATAATATATAATATAGATTTAAATCATTTAAATTAAATTGTATGTTAATATCATAAATTAAATTGTATATTAATTCATCATTATTTATCATATATTAAACATATTTTCTATCTTTTAACAAAAGTGCTTCGATCTATTGCATGATGAATGTAAAAATATATTGTTAAGAGAGATTCAATACAATTATAGATGTGATGACAAAATTATGTTTCAGAATTCATAAAATAAAGCATTTTTATTAAATAGATGTATTGGCTTTAGCATATACACTTTATAGATAAGAAATGTTATACAATTTATATTGTATAAATAGAGAAATGAAATTGTTGAAGTATAGAATTGTTAATAATGTTTTGATTATATGTTTAATATAAATATATAGAATTTTTAAATATAAATAATTATAAAAATTGCTTAAGTAAAGTTCTTTAACTTGTCGCTAGATGACCAAACGAGGGAACATTTTCTCATAGTTAAATTTTGACACATATCCTTTATAAGTTCTACGTTAAATAAAGTTTTACAGGCAATACTCAATATAACATTTACTGAAATCTTTTTGGAAGTAGTTTAAAATTTTTAAACGTTATATATAACTAAAATTAATTTGTTTATACACATATATACAATGTGAGTAAACATAGTAATAATAATTAAATAATAATAAAAAAATAATAGTTTCTTTAAAAAGCAATTCATAAAGACTGAAAGAGATATGTTTTGTGATTAAATTATATTTTTAAAACTAGACAAATAGTTTTATTTTCAACTTAGATTCAAAAATATAATCCAATCAGCGAAGAAATTATTAAGCTGATTTTTTTTCGTTGAACATAGTTAATTTTAGTATAATTCATTTTATTCCATATATAAACACACACACACACACACACACACACACACACACACACACACACACACACACATTTAGATTTATAAAATTATATATAGTATAAAGAGAAATTAAATTATTAATATTAATATTAAAGATTAATATCTAATATTTGATCTAATCTAATAAAAAATAATAAATAATTATTATCTATTATATCTATTATATATTATTAAATATTTTCACTGAATGATAATACTATTAATAGATGTAATTAATAGATTGAACTTTTTATAATAAGATATTATATATATATTTTAATTTTTTTTATTCATATTGCATATGTATTAATTATAAATCTGCTTATATTAAAAGTTTTCTTATATTAAAGAATGATGTTCATAATCTGTTCTTATATTTAAGATCGTCTTAAGTAAATTTATACGGCTATTATTTTGAAATATAATTTAGAAATATAGTTTGAAATATAATTTTAAGATAATCTTAATTATAAGACTATACATACTGCCCTATAAATTTATAAAAACATTTAATAATATATTTAACTGACTAACTGAAAATAATTTCTTAATTCGTCACTAGATGGATGAATTGGAAAAACAGTTTCTCGTAATTAAAATTTTACGTATTTCCTATATATTCTACATTATTTTTATGTAATATATATATATGCAATACTCAATATAGTAAATGATTTATATCTTACTACATTTTTTGAAAGTACGTCTGCTTGAAAAGTATTATATTATTTGAAACACAACAGTGCGGTTTATCATGATGAAGTTTTGGTATAATTTATTAAAAAATTTTTAAACAATTTTTAAATTTTTAAACTTGTTACATATATATATATATATATATGTGTAACAATATATATATATATATATATATATATATATATATATATATGTGTAATATGAGATATTTTCAGTATATAAAATTTATTTTGATTTTATCTCTAATCTTTATATAATCTCACATTATATGCATTTAGAATACTATAAATAGATGATTAAATATGTAAAATAATAATCTCAAATATGATTTACAAAATTGAGTAAAAAAACTCAAATTTGACGATCACTTAATCGTTTGCTAAATAATCATAACATTATACATTATTGAAATATAAATTAATTATGAGTATCGTCACTAGATGGCGGAATTTTGAAATAATTTCTCGTACTTAAAATTTTATTTGTGTCTATTTATAAGTATCAGTTTTCGTTTTCTATATCATAAGCAATATTCAATATAAAGAGTTGTACCATTTTTTTGGGACAGTAATTGATCCAAAAGCGTTATGCGATTAAAATGTTAATTCATATCTAGGATAAATTTTTTTATATTTTACGTAAGCAGATCATTATTTCATATTGCTAAAATTAATAATAGTTGTATATTTATATGACTTTTTAAGAGAAATTTTCAAATTTTAATAAATATTAAATTATTTTTTTATATTTAATGTTTAGACATTAAATAGGTTTCATTTTATATAGTTTTCTATTTATACATCTATTTTTCTGAATTAGTCATTCGTTAATATTTATTTATTGTACACATGAATGTTGAAGTTAATGTACAATTCGAAAAGAACAGAAAATATAATAAATGTTATTTTCTGACGCTAGATGGATGAGCAGTATAACACTTTCTCGTAATCAAATAATGTCTAATACTACTATTTCTTTTGTACTGCAGTGTATCAAATCATCAAACAATTTTATATCCATATACAATTTTTAAATGTTTTGTGGATTGGATTACCGTATTTCAAATCCAAAATAAAATTTCTGATTTTCATAAAAGCTAGTGATAATAAGCATTAGATTTCGTGTTATATACTTAATGCTTTTCTTAGAATATAGATTATTATTATATATTTTAAAAAATTCTCATTATTGATACGTACAGTTTGTTAAACTCAATTATTTAATTGTCATTAATCTTATTTTATTTTCCAAAATAGTTTACTTATTTATCATTGTACTAAACATATTTATCATTCTATACATATTTGTAAGTACACTTAAATCGTTGATTCCTTTTATTTAGATATCGAATTGTTAGAACACAGAAGTTCGTGAAGTTTCACGATAAACCTTTCCAAAAAGCCAAGCTGAGACGCATTGAAACAATCCAGTTATTTTTTGCAAGTGCAATTGTTTTTTTTTTCACATGCGTTGATGCTTAATCTCTTCCTATCACTCTACTATTTTCATTATCCGAAGTACTGGCCGTGCAACTCTCAGATAACCCGAGCAAGGACGATTCACCATGAAATCTCACGTACATCCACGCTCTAATGATCATCATACGAATACATAAGAAGCTCGTACAATGTGCTCACTCCACAATCTAGGACATGAACCATTCATCTGTAGCTGTGGAACTTGCGCTTTCCGCGTTTTATTAAACGTAAATTTGTTGAACCGATGGCCACGCGCGTCGTAAACGAATGTATCCCAACAATTCGATAAGAACACACGGCACGCGCGGGAGAGACGGGGACCTACCAAAAAAAAATGTCGTTTACCAACGTCTTCCGAATGGTCGCATACCACAGCACTCTCGTAGCTAAACGTCGCCTGTCTCTACCGCATCTCCCGCGGTGCGATCAGGTAAAGACGTATCACCCAGCCTCCTATTCGCGACACGATCTTTCTCGGGTCGGCTAAACATCCTTGGCTACCTGAACGCGGAATCTGAAATAAAAACGGCTCGCCTTGTCGTGTAGGTAGACCGGTTACATTATATTTCGCCGGAACTAATTTGGAACAATGACCTGCGGCCTGCTTGCTGGTGGCGCGTTACACTCCTCCCGCGCGTTTAAAGTTTATACTTTATATTTACAAACGCAATCCGCTGCGACTGTACCTACTGCACTGTTTGCACATGAATGTCACGTCGGAAGATTGATAGAGACACAGCTCCCGTAGAAGACGGAAATTTGAATCGAAAAAGGTCTTGAGTTGCAATCGTCGGAATGCCATAAGCATATGCGAATAAGGACTTCGATATTCTTTTTTTCGTGCTTTTCATTTTTCTTTCTGTTCATCATTTCTTTCCATTCTTTTCTGTTCAAACTTGAGAACACCTAACTGTGATCATTTCTCCTTTTTCATTATATTTGTAAAATTGTTATATATGTATTAATCTAATTATTTCTGCTTATATATATTCTGATTGTTTAAGTTTAAAATAATTATTGATAATGAGACAACCAGATTTTTATCTTAAGTTATTAGACATTTATGGTTACATAGCCGAGGCTATGAACAATTTTTACTGTTAAATTTTTATACAATTTCTTATGTATGTTCTATATTAGTGCTTTATATATAAACACAATATGATATTTATATTTATCACAATTTTTGATAACTTATAAATCTTTTGATTTTAATTTAATTTATAATTTGTAATTTAATGTTATGAATCTTTGATTTTTATTTCAAAAATAAATTGCATTTTTAATGCAATAATTAAGAGATCGAGGCAGAACAGAATATAATATTTTTTAGAATGTAATATTTTATATTATTTATGTAATTATGCAGTGCATTAATATATGCTGTACTTAACATTAATTAAGAACAAATCATAAAATTAAAAGACAATAAAATTTAATTCATGTGCTTAAATTTGTTTACATTGAAGCATTCTGCAAAACGATAATAATACTTTAAAAACTGTTTATGTATAAACTTATAGATTTAAAATTATCTTATTTATTAATTATCTTATTTAACATTTTAATCAATCTTAGAAATATCATATAGCTTGAACAAAGCTTTTTTGATCTGCCACTAGGTGGCTCGTAAAATTTAGAGTTTCTTGTAGCTAAATTTTGTAAACTTTCCTTTATATGCCCAGCGTTAATCAAAGAATTTATAAGCAATACTCAATAGAGCGTGATTACGTTCAACTTTTTGGATGTAGTTCTTTATCAAAAACGTTATATATATTCAAAAAATAATTGCTTTATATTCATGTATTTTATCTTCTATAGATTATACATGTATTTATATGTACCTTTTGAATACGTTTCACAAAAACATATACAAGCTTGTGAGATAATAAGATAAAAATTTGATTCCATACTGCTTTTATAGATAAATAAGATAAGGTAGATAACTGCATCACTTTCTGGCATTAAACATATTGTTATACATTTGAAACTATCAACTATCAAATAAATTATTGTGTTCTTGTTAGAGAATGCAAAAATATATCAAAGATATATCAAAATATATCTTTTCTATTATATTAAGATATATCAAAATTATTTATTATATATTATAAAATTATATTATATATTTTTTATTTGATTATTAAATACTCTTTTTTTAAGCATTGCCTTTATCTTATTTCGCGAACATGAATAAATATTTTCACTAGTTTTTGAATAATAATAACATAAATAATTTTTTAAAGTTTTATAAATAGAATTTATTTAATTCTATATCTATATTTCATACATTAACTTTGAAAAATTAAAAACAATAAAATACGTTACCACTTACTAATTGTACTTTGTGACGCCAGATGGACTATATGAATACTATAATACTTTTCTCGCATCAAATATCGCATGTTTTTACTATTTATTCCATAGTTCAATCAATATTAAATCTATCAAACAACTTTATATTCATATCGTAATTTTTGTTAGTATTTTAAAAGACTAACTGCTTAATGTAAGTTTTAAAAACAAGATCTTTTTCATTTTTTAAATAAATAATTCGACATTGATATTATTACAACTACAATTATTTAAAAATTCGATTTTTATTTAAGATTTTGGTAATATACTTTTTTTAGAAGGAAATTTTTTGATAATACATTGCGCGACATAACATTTTTTAAAATTATTATTAATTATTATTAATTATTATCAATAATAATTTTCTAATAAAATTTATTATAAATTGATTCTTTAAAAAGAATTAATATCATAAAATTTTTCTAAATTTCACAATAAGTTATTATAAATATTAACATAATTACATACATAAATAAAAAAGAACAGATATTAAAGTTGTTCCAAACTAAATAAAACTAAATGACAAATGTTAATGTAAAAATATAGAAGCAAACTGATATTATAAAGATGTTCTAAGTTAAATATAATTGTCAAAAATTGTTATAAAAATTAATTATATGAACAATTGTATAGCTGAGAAAAACTAATATTATAAAGTTGTTAAAGTTAAATAATATAAACAAGATGTAAAAGATATAATTTTAAGCAAACATTTATTTTTTCTTTCTAGATATAAAATTGTTATTCTTACGATTGCCATCTTTATCTAGAATAATGTTCCGCTAGAGATTTCAAGAAAGAGACTATGACAATATAATATAGAGATATAATATAGAGATTATGAAAATATAAAACATAATAATTTGTGATAATTGGATGTATTAAACATTTTTAAAATTGTTATTTTTTTAACATATTGTATCGTGTAAAAGTTAATCATCCTTTTACTCTTTTAATAGTGTATATCATTAATAATCATAAAATTCATTATTAAAATAATCATCTTTTTAGCTGCTCAATTTAAAAAAAAGATTGTTGAAATTTTAGATAATCAAAAATTGTTTTTGTCAAAAAAAGGAATATCGCAGTTTCCAGATGAAAGTCAGAAAAGTAAGAATTATGATTTTATTTTTTATGATCAAGTAAATAAATTTTGTAAAATAATATATTTTAAAATAATATATTAAATTATTTTTTCTTAAATAGTTAAATTATAATTTTCTTAAATACTTGTTTCTTTAATTACTATGCATTTCATGTATAAATGCTCGCATTAAAATTTTTAACATTTAAATATGCAACATAAAAATTGCAAATTAAAATCATAATTAATAAAAAAAGAAACCATAGATTTTCTTTCAATTTGCACGAAATTGGAAGAAATAAATTTCTTTATTAGTTATGATTTTAATAATTTTATTTACATTCAAAATATAAGAAAATAGCTATATAAACAAAGTACTTTAAATTAATTCTAGATGGTCATACACATGAATAGTTACTTGTTATTAAATTTTTGCATTTTTTTCGTTTATATATATATATAATAGTGTTTCATAAACAATACTCAATATATTTGCGTTATATTTTTGAGAATAGTTAATCTTTTAAAATGCTTAGTACATTTCAAAGTTAAATTTGTTTACAACAAATTTGTTTACGTCCTAATAGATCAATCTAACAAGCAATATAATGTTAGTTGATTAACTCTATATATATATATATATATATATATATATATATATTTTATCCCTTTCTCTATGTAAAATTATATTTCTTACGATATAATATATGTAAATTTATCCAATAACTTTATATCCTACATTTTTTGAACTTCTTGAAGTTTTTCTAAATAAGACTTAATTCTAAATTCAAAATAAAGCTTATTTTGCTAAGATAAAAATAATAGGCGAATTATATTGAATTACATTTAACGTTTATTTTAAGAAATAATTTTTTATATTTTTTATATTTTATATTTTTTTAATTTTATTAATTTATTTTTTAATTTAATATTTAATATTTGATGTAATAGATTTTTAGAGATCTTGAATTTATTGTTAGTAAATTTATTCTGTGTACTGTATTTCTTATACATATATTTTTACAGAAGCCGTTTTTTATTATCAAATTTATAAAAAATTTTTTTGAGAGAATTTATGCTTACAATGTGCAGAATATGCAGTGTAAATATGAGAAAAATTGATATCACAAAACTGTTTCAAATTAAATAAAAAGAAAATTGTTGTAAACATTAATTACATATTTAATGTAAACATATTAATATAAACAATTACATATTTAAAAAATTTAATATTACAAAGTTATACCGAGTTAAATAAGATTAAATAGGATATGAGAGATTACAATATTACAATATTAAACAATGTTGATAAAAGAATCATAAGATATGAAAAATGAAATTTATATTATACAGTATTTTAAAATTAACTTTTAGAATATGTTACGTTTAGAAGGCTCTCATGTACTGCCAAAAAAAATCTCAAAACATGTATAGTTATTGAATATTGCTTATGTAATATGTCTTTATCCCATAGTATATATAGCAAAATATATTAAAATTTAACTACAAGAAACTACTTGTATTCTAAGCCACCTGGTGATAGTTAATGAAATCTGTGTATTTTAATCGTATTTTAATTGTATTTTAATCGGATTTTATGTAATTAAAAATATTTCGATAATAAGATAATTAATACACTAAAAGTTATTTGACTAAAGCAAAATTTTTCTAGAAAATATTTAAGAAATATATTATAAATATAATTTTGCTTCATATATATATATATATATATATATATATATATATATATGAAAAGATTATATAAAAAATATATAATAGTAAAGAAAAAATATAAATAAAGTATATTGAATATGAAAAAATGGTGTGATTGTCTATTTGATAAAATATAATAAAAGTTTTATCATTGATCTATATATTGTTGTCTGTGTTTTCTATAAATTATGTTTTTATGATATATTTACCACTGATTATCTTTTATACCACTGATTATCTTTTATTATTATTATGATACTAGGATATTAGAAGCTATAGTCTGAATCTTTTTTTATCGATAAAAGTGTCTCTAAAAATGACTTACAACCAATCAGAAAGCTTATAAGTCACTTTTAGAGACATTTTTATCGATAAAGAAGATTTAAAATATGGTATAGGTATATGAGTATAGGATATAGGTATATGGATATAGACACATTACAATACTTTCTTGCATTAAGTATCGTATAATTCTGCTATTTATTTCTGCTATTTATTTTATAATGTATAAAGTTTGCAAACATTAAACGATTTAATATTCATGTTACAATTTTTTAAAGATATTTTAGAAGTCTAACATTGCTTAATTTACATTGATATACATTAATTAATATTTTGTTATGATTATAATGACTTAAATTCTTTTTATTTTTGGAATATTTTATACAATACGTACATTTAATATGTTGACAAAAGAGAATAGATTATTCGGAATTTCTATGCTACTCGTACTATATTAATTTTGGTTGTAAGAGAAGTTATTTCGGATTAATTTTCTTGCTTCTTGCTTAATATTATATTGTTAGTTTTATATTATTACTTAAAAACATTTAATTCAAAAAATGATATAATTATAAAAACATTATCTTTCTTTAAAAAAAAGTATTAAAAAAATGGTCAAGTTTTGTGCTAGTATGAAAAACGATATTTTAAAATTTATCATCAAATTGTAATAAATAATTGGAACAAATAAATGTAATGAATAATTCTAAAAGAAGATTTGATATTAAAAAGCTGCAATTAAAAGCTTCAATTAAAATAAAATAGTACATCTGCAGCATTTATAGGAATAATAGATGAAACGAACTTTTATTTCATGCCACTAGATGGATAAATACTATAATATTTTCTCGTATTTAATATTATATATTTGTATTATATATTTGAAAATATCATGTTATAAAACATCCAAAAACTTTATATCCATAACATATTTTTTTGAAACGTTTTTTGAAAGAAGTTTTACTTATCTTGATATAAAAAAAATTTTCTGTAAATTCTTTACAGATTTGTATCTATGTGTTATTTAGAATTGCTACTTTTTTTTATTTATCTGATACTTTTTTCTATAATTGATCATGTTATCCGTATAAAACAAATAATAATTGACACACACACACACACACACACACACACACACACACACACACACACACACACACACACACACACACACACACAAAGATTAAGAAATAAAAATTTTGAATATAAAGTTTTTTAAGAAAGAAATCTGTAGACAAAGTAGAATTACCGACTGTAGCAGTAAAATCATAAGATTAGGATACCAGAAATCTGTTCTTAGAATTAGAAAAAGAAAATACAAAATTTGAATTTAGTTCTTTCATCTATTGTTAGATGGCCAATCATGAGAAAAGTTTCTCCTGAAATCTAGCATATTTCTCTATATATAGCTATAATAAATATAACAAGCAATACTTAATATAAAAATAACTTATCTTTGAAAGCAAATTTTTTTGAAGAACGTAAACGTATTTCAAAAAATAAAATGGATAGTAATTATGAGCTAAAACTATGTTTTATATTTATTTCCATTATGCATTATCTTTATTCCTAATTTTTATTTCTAATATTTAATATTTATTTCTATGCTTAATATCATTGTGTGCAAAGCTTAAAAGTTAGAAAAAGTCTTTATAATTATAAATATAACAAATTTTTATAATTATTAGAAAAACAAGACTTCTAAGAAAATTAAATTATGTAAAAAATTATTTAGTAATCTCAAATCTGTTATTATTAATTATATAAATGTATTTTTATAATCATAATCATCAATTACGATTTTTCAGTTGATGTAAATATGTTTTAATAATTAATTTGTCAATTTATGATGTAAGAAATTAAAGAATGTTTTATTCAAACACAATACATTTTATATACATTTTATATACTTAGTTTGTAAGTCCGGAAATGACAATTATTTCTAAAATTGTTTTATATGGTCTTATGTATGATCTTAATTGTTTTATATGGGAAAATGTTTCAAAACACGCAGTATTCAAAAAATTATATTAGATGACTGTGTGATTTTGAAATGACCTATCAAGATGAAAAACAGTTTTAATGGGCACTCTAATCTTTTATTACAGATTTTGATAAGTAACATCTCTTCAAAATACTATGATAATATATATATGAATGATAATGTATATGTGAATCTTCAAATCTTTAGTTGAGAAACTAGAAAGTTTTGTGTGTGTGTGTGTGTGTGTGTGTGTGTGTGTGTGTGTGTGTGTGTGTGTGTGTGTGTACAATAGATAAGGACCCCATGATAGAAAGAAAGGAGAATAGAAAAACTCTATTTCTGTCTAAGTTTTCCCCCTTTTTTAACTTTCGGAGGCTACTGCACCTGGACCCGAAACTCTGTTCACCCTTCCAACTTTTTAGAGTTCCCCTTTCTTCAGTCTACAACCCCTGATTCGACGCTTTTACCCCCTGTATGATCGTTCGAAGGGTTGTTTTAAATAATAATAACTTAACCCCGATCACATACAGGACGAAGAACTCGTCAAGCTTCAGTATGTTACTGGTTAGGCCACATGTTCTTTCGCATTGCTTGATTTTATATTCGATTCCATACAGTGCGATTTAGATGTGATAATAACTGTGAATGTTTAAATATTTATAAATAAAGTGATAGTGAGAAATATTATATGTGATAATATAATTGTAATGCATAAATGTTTTGAATTATCGAAATATTTTGGACATATTTACAATTATATTCATGATTTTAAACATCAGTTTATCATTCTTCATAATTGTTTCATTACATGAAACTTTAAAATGCCGATTAAAAAGATAAGAAAAGGCATTACTGACCTTTCAAACAATAATTGGTGAAGAAGAAACTATTATTGTCGAGGCAGTGAAATTACATTATATTTTTTGCGTATGAATACTGCAATTTTCCTGAGATTCTTAATAATAATTGAGTGTCATCACCATCATTGTTGTTATGTTATTGTGAAGAAAAAAATATTTTACAAGAGCAGACTTCAATTTTGCAGCATGTAATGTCTGTACTAATTTGTTCCATTGGCGAAAACCTGAAGGATTCGTTCAAATTATGCGTTGAAAAGAATCATACATGTGTAAGTTTGAAATCTCAACCAAGAGAAGAAAAAACAAGACTTTTGTCACGATTTTCGACTTATGATTTTTTTATCGTGATCAAATGATCTACTCTTTGTTTCGGTGATTTTATTATTGATAAGTAGTTTTGTGTAATATAATCCGAGGTAGTTTATAGATATAATATTTAGACTGATATGTTTTTCAAAGCTAAAATTTCAGAATGGAATTATTTTTATATTGCACGTAAAGTGTATTATTATAAAATTTATAATTGAAAATATATCGTCATAATGACATTTAATTTAAAATTAAAAATATTATATCGAAAGTTTGTAAAGAGTAGTCAATTAAATATATTTAATTGGAAAATTTAAACTTTTTAAGAATACATGAAATAGTAAAAAAAGAAACATTTGAAATAATAAAAAGATCAATATATGTACTGAAAATGTCAATGTGCATAATTTTTTCTTTTCTGTGTTGCAAGATAAAATCAATTATTGCCATACATACATCTAAATATTCGAAAAGTTTGTCTTCTTTCTTTGCTATAGAAAAAAATAGACTCCCTTATAAAATGAATGAAATTTCATAAGTCATGCCATTTGCGTATTTTGTAGTAACAATTTTTGCTTAACTCATTACCGAAATCGACAGAGTCAGTGATGCTACACATGTGTCGGCGATGCGATAAAAAAAGTAACGTGTTAGAGAAAAAAAAAAGCGAGAAATAAAACAGCGGGTATCCTGCGCACGCAAGCACGCGGCTGAGAAGCAGAGGGTTAGTTGGATTTTTAGGGGTAGTCCGTTACCCCTAACCGTGTCATCCCCATTCAGACCCGGATCCAGTCTTTCAAAATTGCATGAACGTGAGTTTACGAAAAGTGGAAATAATGTTGAAGCTATACGATGAATCCGTTAACTTCTTCGTTCGGTATCCTTATGTCGTTT
Source organism: Pogonomyrmex barbatus (assembly GCF_055798465.1). Taxonomy (NCBI): domain Eukaryota; kingdom Metazoa; phylum Arthropoda; class Insecta; order Hymenoptera; family Formicidae; genus Pogonomyrmex; species Pogonomyrmex barbatus. The sequence goes on from NW_028297138.1 coordinate 12,733,491, forward strand.
AGATGATTAGTTCGTTTGGTAAATAATTAGACAGATGAATATAAAGAATGCATTATTTTTTTTTATAGAAATGATTAACCATACCTACTTTTTTCTGAAAAATAATAATTTTAATTAAATTAAAGTGATTTAAAATTGATTTTAATATATTTTCTTTGTGGTATTCGAGCTAAGAGATAATTATTATTATTAATTTTACATACCATTACAACATAAACAAACATGTAAAATATATTTTGATATGAATGTGATAAAACTGTTAGACTTTTCATGGACATTTTTAATTAAGTCAAGTTGCTCATGTGAAAATAGAGGGTGCCAGTAACATATAGAAAACGCCATTGGTTATTAGGTCAATCCCCGCGTGTTGGTATCAGCTTGCAGGCATTGTGTTTCATTTTCCACGATTATATTGGCTTCCTTTTTTTCCTTCTGTTCGAGCTGGGTCACATTAAAGCGTAGATTTTCAGCGGATCTTCGTCACTTTTTCCTGTGCTACCTATCCATGTGTTGCGCAGAACGAAAAAAAATATGAATCAAATCCGCCTAGTTATACAATGGAACATAATGCTTACGTCCTATAGAAAGCCGAACATTGCGACACGAAATTATTACATTCGGCAAATGGCGAACTTGCAACCCGTGCTCTGAATGAAATAAGAAAAATAGTATCGCATAATTTAAAGTTTGTTTTAATAAAATATTATCCTTTACGAAACAAGCTTCTTTTTTCTATTATTTGATTGATAATTATGATGATTAATTTATGATTATAATTGCAATCATTTTTGTTAATATTTTTATTTTTAAATTTTTTAGTTTCTATTATTTGGACGATGAAGCATTAATCAGTTTGCATGCCTTTTTCTTCTATCCGATCACGTCTCTTTCTCTAGTCTATTCTTCCATGAAATCATATAAAACGCATTAAACCATGTCTCGCTGTCGATCTAAACTTATTACAGATGATTATTCTAGAATGTAGTCCCGGCACTTTTCTCAATGTTGACTAATCCAGCTTGTCAGTTGTCTCGTCGCACTTTCTTCACTTTGTAATACGAATTGCGCAGGAAATGAAAAATCAATAGATCCATTGTTATTTAGTGTAGATGGAATTCGAAGAAACAATGAAAGATCTAACTTCCGCAATACATGCAAAATTTTTATGACACGTAAATTATAATTTTCTGCTTTAATTTATTTCGTGACGCATATATAAAAAGAGATATTTTCTTTTTTTTTAGTTTGACTAATATCAATAAAGTGCACAATAAAGGAAAAATATTATAATTTCACAAACGTTTGTGTAAAAAATATATATACTGATGAAAATATTATAACGGCAAATATTTTAATATAAAAAATTAATTTCCATCTTTTTGACACATTTATATTAAAAACATTAAACAGAATTTTGACATATGTAATATGTATTTATTTAGATAAGAAAATAAAGATAAAATATAACATTATTTCTTCTTTTTTAATATCTTCATTATTTCAGTAATAATTGTTATATATATTTGTATATATAACGAAACGATAGTTGTATATGTGACAGTATGACAGAATGCGCTTTTAATAACTAGGCGATAACTATTTGTTTTTCTAATTTCTAATTGTTTTTCTAATTAAATGAAATTATTATTTGCATGAATTCGCGCATTTAGAATAGACATTGTCTGTCAAAAGTCACAAAACTCGTTATTTTTCTTTTAATGATTTTTTAAATAACTATATAGTTCGATGTAATATGTGCACCGCAAGAATCTGTGGTTCGAGAGCAAGAAAGAAAAAAATTGGATTGATCGTAAAATTGTGGTTGTCGAAGATGCAGCCAGACAAAAGAAAAAAGATAGAGATGGAAGCAAGAAAGAAAAAGTCGTTGGTTTGTGCGGGCGTCTATAATAGTGCATCTAGCTAGTCAAGCGTATAGAAAATAATTACGAGTAATTGCAAGCGAACGGCGCTTTGCTTTCTTTTTATCCAACTCTAGGCCCGTAAAACTTCTTCCCGCGATCATGAAACGGTTTCTCGAAAATCGACTACGGCTGTTGCGAACGGCTGCCTTCTGTAAAGTCATGAATCAAGAAAGAAGTTTCACATAAAATTGTTTTAGTCGTATCCCGAACAATTTGTGCAAAATTTGTTTAAAATGAAAAAATAATTTGTAAATAATTTGTAAATAAAATAATATAATTTGTATATTATAAATAAAAATATAAAAAATTATTAATAAAATTGTAAATAAAAAATTAATAAATAAAATTGTAAAAAATAATAAATTTTCCAGAAAGCAAAATAAGTGCAACAAATTTTAATTAAAGAAATCTTAGCAACAAACGTTTTTAATTTGCAATTTTGTTGTAAAACATCAAAATTTTTTAAACATGAATCCAGTCTAAAAATATATTCAATTATAAAATAATTATATAAAATTAAAAGTATTATTAATATAATTAATTGTCCATATAAATTACATTAAAATATGATAAACACAATTATGAACACAATTGCATGGATATTTCTGCACGCCATTTTGCCAAACTAGCAATCATCGGGCAGTCTGACAATGTGTCGAAAGTAGCCAGGGGTAGTGTACGGACATACTGATCTACCCCGACGAGGGATTCGACGGGGGTGCCGTGTGAGGGATCGTCCTTTACTCTCCCGATATGTGAGCCCATTGGTCAGATCAAAGTCCCTGTCCCTGGACGGGACTATCGATTATTTGTCGATGGCCGATTTCTAAGGGCTACTGCAGCAAAACAGTTCGTGTCTATTCTGTGACGGGAGGTGTGGTCTTGCCCTTTGCCGCGGCACCTACGAAGGACTCTTTAAAACCTGCTATGCAAATCGACTCACTATCGACTTCTCAGATGATCCTACCATGATCCTACCTGGATCTCAGCTGATTGTAAATGATGGTCGTTCTTTATCTTCTCGTTGTGTCAAGATGCGCGCATGTAGTTTCATTGAATCTGCGCTGTGCGCTGTCTTTTATTACAATAGAAATTAGCATATCGAAGAAATACTAACGCGTGGAAATTATCGCTGTTCTCTCGTGGAAATCGAATTACAAGTGTACATGACTTTACATGGCTACGCATGTCGATATACTGAGAAAAAAATGTTGTTGAATCAACAGCATAGTCTAATTGGAAATAATTTTGTTAATTCAATGACATTATTAATGAAACAGTATATCTATCATGCTCTTGTTTTAATAATTAAGATCTTCGTTTCATTCATAATGTGTTAACAAAATTATTTTCAATTAGACTAATGCTGTTGATTCATAAACAGTATTTTTTCTCCGTGTAGCTATCATAATTTATTAATTTCGTAACTCTTAGTTTATACTGAGAGTTATATACAAAATCATCTCTTTTCCGTATTTTATTTAATTAGTTTGAAAATTTTTTTCTTAATAAAAATATCAAGGAAGATCGAAATTTTCTTATATTTTTCAAATTAATTATATACTTTCTTTGAGAAAAAATTAATTAAAGTTATAGAATTTATAATAAAAAGAATATCCGATGGTATCTATAATATTTTGGATCTTTTGTTCTTTTTTTAATAAAAAGAAAAATTTCTAATAAAGAAGATTCGTTGATCAATAACATAAAAATAACATTTCAGCATAAGAATAACATTCGTGAACTCGAATAAAAATGATTGTTCCTCTATCTAGAATACTGGAATTTAAAAAATTGTCGTGATTTCCATTCGCACGTACCCTTTCCATCTTTTTTCTTTCATCTTTTCCTTTAGTCGTACAAACTGAATCAACTGGAACGGGATGGTGTATGTGACGCTGACAGGCGTCGCAATTAAAAATTGCGTGGTCCGAGAAAAAGCGAACAATTCTACTGTCTGAGAGAACGAGATCTCTTTGTGTTCCGCGTTTCTTCAGTAGACATCTTTTTATTCTCTCTTGTTATGTATTCGGGAGAATCAAAATGTTCTTCCGATATTATATAGTGGGATAAAGGGATTATTTTCACGAATATAAAATTTTCACAAACGTGTGAAACATAATAAAAAAAATGCACACATTAAAATTCATAAGAAAAAAATAACGTACTTTTGGGTCTAAAACTAAACTTTACTCTTTATTCTTGGGTTTATAATATTAATTTTATTATATAAATAGTGAGTTTTCTTTAGATTTTAAGGTGTTTATTTCAGTTATCTTCTTTTAATTTTTGCCTATAAAAATATATTTCAGTCGTGCAAAATATTTTTTTTACATATTTATAGATTTTATTTGTTTGTAGAAATTGGAAATGTTAAATGAAGTGTATGTTCAAAATATAGAACGACTTAAAATAAAAATAGTTCCCAAAATCAACTTATCAATAGTCAACTCCTGATTTTCGTAAACCAAATTTATTCTAGCCGAAAATAGCTGATGTTTCTATTCTTCATTTTTAAATTAATATAACAAATATTTCATATTTAAGAATTAAAATAAATAAGAGGAAATGTTAATTTGTGTTATTATTAATAATCTGGATAAATCACAATCATTTTTAGAATAATTTTTTTATTTCGTACTTCTATATCTTATGATTGCTTAAAATAAATGTTATTTTAACATCGAAGAACAAATTATTAAATGATAAAAATATTCTTAAAATTAAATTTTATCAATAAAAATCCAATTTATATTATCAAATATTTAATAATTGTATAAAAAAGCAGTTTATTGTTTATATACACATATATAAACAAATATAATAGAAAATTCAACGCAATATACTTTACTTATAATTTATTTATAATTACTGGTATTTTTATAATTTATAAGTTACTTTTATATCATTTGCACAAAAATCTAATGATAATGAAATGACGAAGATGTAAAAATGTATAATCTATATGGATGTTAAAGATCTATAAATGCATTATAATAATATGCATTTATAGGTCTTTAACATCCATATAGATGCTTTGCGAATAAAAACTGACAAGTCTAGACAGTGGAAAATGAAGATGCAAGCGTTGTATAGCGTACACCGCCGAGTTTAGCGTTAAAAATCAATCGCGGTCCACCAGCGTGGTAATGGAAACGCGTAATTCGGCGCGCGAATGACATTAATTTCCAGACGACCTGACACACCGGCACGTCGCGCCCGAAATAATCGCGCAAATAGACACGAACCGACCTGGGCATCCATATTCCGCGAAGAGCAAGACACGACGCGCGGCTGCGGTGCTACGCCACTGGTCATTGCTCCGCGGAGTCGCCATTTTGTGGCCGCGCTCGCGCGCTGACACATACCGTACACGCGGCCGAACGTGCGCGAGTGTACGTGCGACGGACGTCGCGTTGCGTGCGGGGGCGAGGGGCAGCCACGTGACCCGCGGGATCGCGCTTCCGGATTGGTTCGTCGCGGCGCTCCGAGTGACGTAACAAAGCGACGACGCGCCGACTGCCTAGGTTAGCGATCGACGACAGCCGAATGAAAACGTATCCACCCACCAGATCGTGCGTGTGTATGTGTGACTACGTGCGTGCGCGCGTGTGCGTGCGCCCGCGCGCGGGAAAGAGAGCAGTCGACGAACGAGTGCGCGTCGTGAATTTCTCGAATTCGGCGGATCCGAGGCTCGCGACATCCGCGCGATTTATTCAGTATCGCGGATCGAACGACGGATTCTCTCTTACCTGCTGAAATTGATCGACGTTTCGAAAACAGGTATGATATGATTCGCACTTCGTTTCCCTGCGGGTTACACGATTTTTGTTTTACTCATGACGCTCAGCTTCCGTGAAAATTGTCAGAGAGGTTATTTCGCGAAGTGTTCCTGTGTTTTCGCACGATAGTGAAGTTGCTTAGTAATGAGATAGTAATTTTTAAAAAATTGATAATTATAATATTATAATATAATTACAATGATTATTTTATATCTCATATTTTATATACTATTTTCTAAAAAAAGATTCAAATCGTAATAGAACATAATTATTAATTAATATATATATATATAATATTTTTTAATTTTTTATTTATTACGTAGTGAATTAATAAAGTTCCTACTGGGACAATTATCTACGATAATAACATATTTAATGGAAAATTTATATATGTAATTATTTTTCCGTAGTGATATTGATAATTTCAAATTATAGTCTATTTTGTGCAATCAATTCTTAATTCACTTCAGAGAAAAATATTAAACGAATGTCGGACATATGAATAATCATGGATCATTGATTATCGCTTTCTTAGATATAAAATATTCGTGCGTAGATTTAACTCTATCTATCATTATCGACTATCTACTTTCTACTAACATATTACTTTATATGCTCATATTTTACAAGATTGATGAGATCTTTAAATAAAAAAATAACGATTTAAATGAGAAAAGAGTAAGTTGTATATCGTAAATTGCAATTTAATATTATCGCTTGACTTTCATATTTAAAATTTCTCGAAATCGAAAAAAATTACAAAAATATTCCCTTACGAGATACAAACGTTTTATTTATATTTTTTATTTCATTAAAATACAATTTTTTATTTGTTATTGCAAAACAATGAAGTCAAACGATAGCTCATGTGATGTTTTCAACCGCATTAGCGAAAATGCTACTTTATATTTCGATGGAACATTTATTATTTAGTAATGAATGTTTGTTACTCTTTAGTCAGTAATAAATTCAATCTTAATTACGGCCTTAATTAATTAATTAATTAATGAAATTTTATAAAAAAATACTCCGCTTCGGTGATGTCTTCTAATTTCAATGCACCACATTACGTTATCTCGCGGCAAGATAAACAAATAAATATTTAGTCACGTTTATCGCCGATTAATCGAAGCACACCATGCATCCTTGCATCCGGATCCGTCTCGACATCCATCTCGGCTTTCGATCTCACCGCGGGCGTGTGTGACACGTGTTCTACACGAGACGCGTCCGATTCTCGATTTGCAGATTAACGAGCACGGAAAATCGATGATCGAGAGAGGGAACGTCGTTGGGATTTGCAAAAAAAAAAAAGCGCAAGGGTAAGCCCCCACGTAGTGGGGGTAACGAACCGGCACAGGAGAGAGATCGAGTACGAGTCCTTCACCAGCATTCCGTCACGGGCGCTCGTGAACGGCGGATGTGTTTGCGTCGCCGTTAGGCGTACTTCGCCGAGGAGAGAAACGCGCGGCGGCGTTTTTTTTCGCGAGGACGTGCCCAGCGACCAGTGATGTGGAAAATTCGAGGGACGTCGTTTCGGATGATCTACGAGGTATGCGCCGATCCGCGGACTCCACCGCGGACTGCAAATCGCTGATTTGTACTTCGACATCGACTTTCCAGGTAAGATTATTATTACTATTACGATATTATTATTATTACGATGATTAATCGGAGCGTATCAGTGAAATTAATTATTCCGGGTGAAAATGTCAATGTTGCATAAAATTGCTGTAATGGATTGTTCTCGCGATATATTTTTCTCCTCGTAATCGAGCGATGAAAATTATATCTATATCGATAAGATTTCATTTAAATATAATAATTGCAAGAAGGATCAAATTGAAAGGTAGAATATGTATTTAGACAGTAACTAATATATTAAATATAAATTCCTATTTTTTAAGCTGATTTAATCATTTCGTCTTGATTAAATCATTTCAATAATGGGGATATACGCGAATCAAATATTTAATAAATAATTAATGGATAATAATTAATGGAGTAGCTAAGTCCGGCAACGCTCAATTATTGATTAATAATTCACTTCGTGCGAACCATTCCATTTCGAAATTCGAATTTATCGAAACCGGGAAATCTCAACGACACTGTTAATGTACGTTGCTATTGTTTTACATTTCCGCGAATTATAAATATTTCCAATGTCGAGTATAATAAAATGCACGTATACAAATAACATGTACCGATGCATATTTATGCAGTTTTACTAATGCAACAGTTTACGGGTAAATCGGGGAAGCAGAATAGCCAATAATTAATCATTGTGCACTAAGTATTCATTTAATCGGCGACGAGTAATTGAATATCCGTTCAGAGATAAAATCCAGCTTAACAAGTAAAAAAAAGTTGTCATTATTTTATATCTTTGGAACTGCGCGCGAAGAGTTAATCATTAATATTCGGAGAACTTCAATTTTTTTACTTGTCTGCTCTTTCGCGAATGATGTCAATCATTTTGCGCCGACGAAGCAAACTTGTTGGTTCAACTTTTTCGCATCACGATGCGATTTCAGGACTCGTGTCCATTTTCGCGAAACTGTAACGGCGAGACAGCGTTCACAGTTAGGCAATTTTATTACGAAAATTTATAAGCGAGTCGGCACAAAGTTGAACGCGCTCACTGCAACTTAATTTAGGTATGTTTTTAATTTAATTTAACGCGATTATCTTTCCACATTTTGGATTTCAAAGTGAAAGATTTTCGTGGATCACGCAAGGCGATTAAACAATCCGTCTTTTTAATCCGTGCGGCGGATGAGTTGAATGACCTCGTCACGGCCCATGTATTATCATGTTATTATAATCGAGCCGCGCTTTCGGGCCACTAATTGAGAACGCGATTAATTAGGGACGGGCTGGGCGTCGATTCGGGCGCTGCGTTCACCGAGATCGTGTACTTAGCAGCGGAGGAGAGGAGGGGTAGGAAGAAGCGCGTGTAAATACCATCTGATAGAACCGCGTGCACGAGAGCATACTGCTCTCTATCTAGCGAAATATAATTAATTTTTGTAATAGAAAAATCACGAATGTTGATCTAAGCGGCCGATAATGGTTGCGATCTCGTTTTCTGTGCAATTCGTAAGTGCGAATGATAATTTTTGAGGCCCGAAGCAAATAATGATTTTCAAAAAGCATCTAGAAGCAAAGAAATAAAATGATATTAAATGTAATGTATGTAATTTTTCTGATCTCTACAAAAACATATATTAGATTCATATGTTTCTAAAAAAATTATTTTAACGAATTAACGATCTTTATCGGTTGCACTACATAGATCCATTTCTGGTAATTTGCCGCGAGTGTTCGTTCGTTCATACGTTTAACGCGTCTCTTCGACCGTGTTTGCGGCGTATAAAAAGACAGTCGCAGATAAATTTGCACGACACGAACTCGTGGCATGTATTCTGTCTTCACACTAAATTTCGCGTAACGCGATATTGTATATGCGCGGCTCGATTTCTGGAGCGCGAATCGACCATCGAAGGGCGAGATATACCTATATTTATCGTACGTGCAAGGAGAGCTCGCAAAAAAGCCAAGGCGAAGTTACACGGGACCGGCATAATTTCAAAGCAGTTTTTTTACGCTTGTTACGTGATTTTCATCTCGACATCCTTCGTTACGCTTCACCGTTCATTGTCTCCCGCGACGTAAATGTAGATTTCTTCATCGAAGGCAAGCGGCAAATACATTTTGTTATGCAACTCGTCAATCGATTCGATTGACGCGCTGGAAATATTTGTTAACGAATATGGCAAATATTGAATTGGAGAGATAAAAGTTTAGAATATCAGAGTGATGTGCGAATAAACGTATCAGTGAGCATAAATTCTAGAATCAAATTGACGTTAATTGACTTTTAATGTAAGTGATATTTTAATATAAGAAACAAAATACGGTACAATAATACTTCAAATTACATTTCAATTTTCGTTACAAAATGATTCCGATATTCAAGAGATTGCGACATTTATGCTAAAAAATAATATCTTATATGTACAAATAATAGAAAAAAGATACGAAATCTTAAATCTATTTGAGAAATCAAAAGTCTTAATTTACTTAAAATATTTTTCTCATCTCTATTTCTCACTTTACTGAAAAATATAAAGTTTCTTAGGACATTCTCTCCAGCTCAGAACGGAAGGGTAAAAAGCGAGTTACTTTCTTATTGATCACCACTTCGAGAGGACGAGAGAGAGAGAGAGAGAGAGAGAGAGAGAGAGAGAGAGAGAGAGAGAGAGAGATGCTCTTGGTTAGCCGATACTCAATTTCTTTGCGGAACTAAGATTATGTTTGATAAAATGCATTTCCGCGATCTTCATGCGTCATATTAATTCCCCTCGTTTTGCTCGATCGCCGATTTATCGAACCAGCCGAGAGCTAGATTCGATCCAATCGGTTGCCCACAATTTTCCCCCTTTTTAAACTCGCTCGTCATATACGATTTTCTATTTAATCCGTGGAGGAAAAAAAAACGGCTTTATCGCGGCACCTGGATCGCGTCTCGGTCCTTCCGGGGTGCATTCGTCGGGAGCAAATTGCATTCGTCGCGCGAGTGGCTCTCGAGCGTTGCGTGTTTGCGTGCTAATTGACGCAAAAAATTACGCCGTCTGCTTAACGCGACGGGTTAACACGAGCGCGAGTCGATTGATGTCTAAAACGGTCGAAATAAATTGTTGTCGACATCGTCGGCATCATCATTCGTCGCTCGTGGCAAAGATGGTTCCTCCTCGGGAAAAAAGGGCGCATTACTATTGCTTATCCCTGTCCTGAC